>NW_025781372.1:0-42815 GCF_021130785.1 Homalodisca vitripennis | reverse complement strand
CAGAGAAAAAAGTGGCTGCCCAAAGATTGTCTGAACTACATAAAGCTACATAATGTGTATTATTTAACAAGCCAGGCCAGCAGAAGGATTTTCAGGTTATAAGTTGATTTTAGGAAGTTTGCATTTTCAACATAAGTTACCACTTATCTAATTTTACGAACTAAAACCTTTAAGTGTAAAATAGTTTGTATGATTTGTTCCAACATGCAAAGGCTTTAGAACATAAGTTAGAGAGAAATTTACAACTCCTAAGAAATTATAAACATTAGCATTCTTAGTATGCATTTCTTAACATTCAATTTCTTACAACGATTATTTCCCCTTTTTATTTGTCTGAACGGATTTCTTTAATTTTTTTGAAACAAGCAATTGGAATATTCGAAGTAGAGTCTCTTTGTTTTCTATTACTGTTTATATATCTTCTTTTTACATTAAATCATTCACAGTCTCTGACTGTCGACTCTGGAATAATATCATGATATATCAGAGGTATTTGTAATCTTTGGGAACGGTATTGTATTTGGGAACGGTTTCTGGCGGTGGTTAAGGGCCGTATGTTTTGGGCGGGTTGACGATTTCGTAGTATTGGATATGGGATGATGGCTTTTGTGTGAATGGTAATGGGGTGAACGTCTGTTAATTTCCTTCCACTTTTCATTTTCCTTTTCATTTCATGAAGAACGTTCTTTTAATTGTATACGTAGATTATCATTTTGGAATGTACAACAATAATATAGACTATATTGTGGCTCTGTTTTAGACTAAATATCGTCGTTTAGTTTAGGTTGTAAGAGAGGACTTATTAGTTCTATACCTCGCCAATTGAATATGTATTTTTGTGTCAAAAAAAGACATATTTCATATTATTTAATTTTTCATTTCACTTTGCTGTCTTTGAAGATACATTCATCAGTAGAAAAGATATAGCTCAAAATCTAAATTTATGTTAACAGTTGAAATTGAAAATGCACTTTTTAAACTGGTTTTAAACTTTATAGCGAATTGAAAACTCAAAATAATACAAGGTGAATGATAATTTTGTTCCATGTACAAGAATGGTTTCAAATTTATTTTCCTTAGCCTTTTTATGAACATAAAAACTGCATTGGTGGATAATTTATTTATAGTCCAAGCACTAAATTGATCACACCCAGGTTATATTTTTCGTTGCAGGTCTTTGAGAGATGACTTCCACTATATAACACGTTAACGTAGAGTGGAGAGTCCAAGAAGAGCTTTAATAAAGTGTAAACTCTATACAGTATTTCTGAACCAATTTCTCAAAAATTGCTTTGGCGACATTCCATTAAAGAGGGGTTTTTATATAGAATATAAAAACTGCTTTGGTAAAAAGAGCATCAATGTTCGAGCCAGAATGGGCTGAGATTGTTGTCTAGCAAACAAATGTAATTATGGAAAATTGCTCATATCCACAAAAAGTTATATCGAATGATTCAATAGAAAACTGTGTTACTAGTGTGTTTAAAAAATGTCAAAGAATATAATTTTGTATTAAATACAACATTAATCAATTGTGATAAAATAAAAATGTTTTTATCCTTTATGTTAAATCCTATTTTAAAAACTACATTCGCTGATTTAATATACAACTTTCGTTTTTGGGTTGTTAGTGCACATATCTAAAACATAGGGTATTTCAATAAGATATACGCGAATGTTATTTACCCACCTGCCGCATAAAATCTTTTATTTTGGCGTTCGAATGAAAAAGTTTAAAGACACCTGAGGCAGGGTAACTACATATAGTGGTGTATTCCGGCCCACGGCCAATAATATAAGGATGGTTGAAAAACCTGTATATTAATAACTCAAGACTGTAGAGATAGGTATTTAAGGTGGCCAGATGTGAAATGCTGACTTCAAGTCTGAAGAGTTACGATTATTAGAAAAGTTGGAGAATTGCTAATAGTTACATGGAGTAACGTGATTTGAGAGTGAAGTATGAGATATAATGGTGAAAAAAGCTTATTCCATTTTCGAATTTAAGACAAAAAATTAGAGATTATTTGCAATCTTTGCAAGTTGAATTTCTACCAGGAGCAAACATTGTTTATTATATTAAAACATGATTAAAATGAATAAAGAATAAAGAATGATTAATTTTCTCATTTTCTTACAGGCTACATACATACATCAATACATAACGGTAAATTAATAATATAATGGGAGTTATAATTTCCTAAATCTTGCCAGGTCTGACTGCACCATTACAAAAGGACGGGAAATAAAAAATTACTTTCTTCAAAAATACCTATTAGACTAAAATTTATAGTTAAAATATAACCTACATCTAAATGCGCTTAGGCCTATACTTTACAATAAATGAGAAAATATAGGGCCTCCAAGGCTAAGCCTGTTTGGAGGTTCCTTATTATATTTTAACACATTAAAAAACATCAGCAAACAACTTAATTTAACAATTTAGATCTCTCTTGAGGATATAAATTAATATATTATTTAATCAAAACATAATATAATAATAGTTGTAATCAACCTGCTTATTTCGAGTTAGATTAGATTTTTCATATTATTTGAAAATATATATATCTATTTATAAATATATATATATATATATATATATATATATATATATATATATAATATATATATATATGGGCTGTGAGGTAAAAAACCAGTTTACTATGTCTGAATATATAAAACTGAATTTATATCCTCTAGTTCAAAACAACCACCTTCCCAATTTTTTTAAAAATACTAATTTTTTATTTGAGTTTTTTTATATTGTTAGGTAATTTATTAAAAATCCACGGTGACATAAAAATGAATGATTTAGTAAAAAAAGTATTGTTTGGTTTTGGAACTCTTATATTTCCTGAATTTCTTAGTTTTAAGCTGTATTCATTTGCTTCTAAGTTGGTAGTATTTATCAAATCATAGTATTGTTTTAATACTTTATATATAAATAACCATCTTGATAGGGAAAATCTTAAGCTGATTAAATAATGGTCGTGAGTGTTCAAATATATGACTGTGGGTTATTAATCTGACCAAAGTGGCTTTTACTGCATAAAGTAATGAATTTAAATTTGAATCATACGCACTTCCCCAAAGAAATATGCCGTATTCAATTCGACTTTGTACGAGCGCAAAATATAACATTCTAAGTATTTTTAAATTGCAAATGTTTCTTAAAAAATAAAAAATTCTTATAATATTATTGAGTTTTTTTGTAATTTTCGATATGTGAATTTTCCAATTAAATTCACTATCCATATGAATTTCCCAAATATTTAATTATATCCGATTTTTGTATCGTTGAACAATCCATTGTTAAGCAATTATTGATTTGGCTTGATTTCAAAATACAGTCAGCACATCTATAGAAAACAGGTTCAAATATTAATGTCATTTTTTCTGAGACTGAAATTGACATATTTTGTTTTTTCCGTACTTAAAAGCATATGGTTCATTGTGAACCACCACTGAATTATTTCTAGATCTTTGCTCATAGCAACGTGGATATCAGTCCAGCTATCTTTGACATAGCTAAGGGCTGTATCATCAGCAAATGATGTTAGTGGTAGTGTTTCCTTGAAATCTGGCATCGCATAAAATCATTTATATATATAATAGAAAAGGATTTGCTCCCAATACTGACCCTTGGGGCCACGCCATATAAGATTTTACCCATTTCACTGTATGTGGAGTGCATTCTGACACACTGATACCTATCCCGTAAATAACTTTCAAACCAAGAATAAGCTATTCCTCGAATACCATACCTATAAAGTTTTTTTAATAAAATTTTATGATCTACAGTGTCAAATGCTTTTTTTATATCTAAGAATAAACCACTTATACATTTACTTGAATTTAGGCCATTGTATACATTTTTGGTAAAATTAAATAGAGCGCTTTCGGTATTCATATTTTCTCTGAAGCCAAATTGGTTTTTACTAAAAAAAATCGGTCTTATTTAAAAAATTAACAATTTTCTTTTTCATGAGTTTTTCATAGATTTTTGAGAAACAAGAAAGCAATGAGATTGGGCGATAGCTATTACACGTACTGCTTAGTCCACCTTTATATATAGGAATTACAACGGCTGTTTTTAATTGTGTTGGAAAACTAAAATTGATCAAATATGAGAGAATAGTGACTATTTTCTGGTGCGACAGTTTTTATAGTGTTTATGAACTAATTTTCATCTATACCTGGAGAAGTATTATTTTTCAATAAATTAATTATACCAAGGATTTCTTCCTCACATACAGTTTCTAAAAATATAGTTCTTTGTTGGTGTTTATCTATAAAGTAATTTCTTATGTTTAATTTAGAAAAATCAGATGGAACATTATCGGACAATTTTAATCCACTTACTACATTAAGAAAATACTCATTAAATTCATTTGCTACATACTCTGAATATTCAAGTTTTGCCATTTACATCTAAGACTATGGTTTTGCTATTTTTTGTTCTTTGGTTTGTAATGTCATTCAAGAGTTTCCAAGTGTTTTTAGTATTGCCTTCACACCTTTCTAATTTATTTTTATAATAATCATTTTTTTCAATATCCTAAATTCCTCTAATAGCTTATTTCTAAAACGTATATAATGATTTTTTCAATTGAATGTTTTGAGGATTGATTTTTGACTAATTTGAATAATGAATTTCTTTTTTTAATCTTGTAACAGATTGTATCATTAATCCAAGGTTTTTAGTTTCTTGAATGGAAACTGATTGATTCGCGATGTGATTTTGAGCAAGAACGTAAAATATCAATTGGTACAATTCCTTGATAGGCATCCTCTTATTTTATAGAGGATAATACATAAGTAATAGTCATGCACTAGTTCAATTTACGTACAAAAAATGAGCTAAACTTGAATTATTTAATGATTACGGAAAGTGCATGATGAGAAGAATAGGTTTTTTAAGAAAGTTCTAGGAATAGTATTACATGATCGCATGGGTCTCTAAATAGATCACTTGACAACAATTAAAGGAATAGGTATATAGGTATAGGTAGGTATATATACATCACAATACTTGCAACATAAATAAGAAAAAATTTGTAGAGAGAAAAGAATGAGAAAGAAAGGAAATGTCTAAAAGGTGCTAATTCCCGTAATACTGGTATTATTCTGACAGTAAACTTATTGATATTTTTAATATTTTACGTACAAGAAGAATTTTTAATATTTTTACGTGCAATGGACAATATACAAATTACAGGTAATATTTTCTAAGTTATGCCCAATATATTAACACTATTCAAAACTCATTTAGTGTTATTTTATTGCCGTTTTATACGAGTAATATACGCTTAGAGAAGTAACAATTAAAGAAACAAGCAGTAACCACGCAGTGAAAACAGCACATAAAGCACTAATTCATTACAACGGATGGCTGGCTGGAAGTGTCTTCGTTTGTTTGAATTCCCTAAGGTAAACATAGTGTTCCTCTCATGTAAAATCATATATTGGATACACAATGTATATGAAAATAATACTCTTTCAATGTGATATGGAACATTGGATTCCTCCACAACACATACGTATGTTTTACAAGTATAAACGTTTTTGGTACCTGTATTCCGGTTGTTTTTGTGTAGTTATGTTTATTAGTATCTGAATAGTACGAATTATCCTTCACTCTAGTGTTTTATTTTATATTCTGTTATATACCAATATAACACAGAATTGTTGAAGTTGAACAGTTGTTTACTGTTTTTGAAGTCGAGGAGTTTCTACTTAGAAACTCTAAGAAACTACTTAGAATGGTTAAGTCTTAAATTTAAACCTCTTATCTTACTCATCCAAATTATAGTAAATCTTTTTTATATTTCAAGAAACCTTTCACAATTTCGTGATAAACTAATGAATTGAATGTATCAAATTTTTAATTTAATTGGTTTTGTTTTTTATTTTTAATTAAGTTTGTCAATAACAAAGGTCGTCTAAAGATTTCTCATTAGTGTCGATTATAGAAACTGTCCTTTTCCAAAATATTTTTATTCTTAACTGTTCCGTAATACACAAGGCGACAAACAAACGTATGTTACAGATTTTGCACATAGTATTTTTTTAATATTTTATATTTTGCAAGTTAAGTGGAAATTGTAAAATTTTCATTAAGCCAGGTATTTGAAGTCCCATCAAATATTTCCTTGTTTAATTTACATTAAATTCTAAAAACCCAATTTGTTATTACATTTATAAAGTACTGATCCAATATTAAAAATGTCTTTAGTGCAATAAAGAAAAGACAATTATTAACACAATACAGTTTAATGTGATTGTATCACCTAATTGGTGATTCGTAAATAACCACTAAAGGATTGGTTTTATGAATTTTAAATAATTTTCGCTAACCAGCTGAAGTACGTAATATGTTTTCAGTGCCTATGAACAGCCATTTACTGTCTACTATAAAGAAACTATGTGAATTCGAATTAAATGCTTGATGAAGAACAAAAGACTTTGTAAGTATTAATCATAAGTAATCAAAATTTAATAATTATATTTTAAAACTCATGAAAGTTACCAGTCAAGTACGATTTATCAATCCATGCCATGAAACTACTTTTGCACATAGTTCTATCATGTTACATTTACAACCATGAAATCTGAATGAACGTCGTTACTTATTTCTGGGATAAACCTATTACTTAGTACAATGATACAATCTCTTTTGTTTTTGTTAGAGGGATACAAAAATGTCTTTTCTATACGATTGTCAATCCGTCGGTATTAAAATTTCTTGGATAAGATGAACAATGGACTTAAAGTTCCATACTAAGATTCAGACCTGATTGTATTTAAACTTCATATCTAACCATTATTCAATTTTTTAGGGCTTCAATGTGACAGTTTTAATAGGATTTTCAGCCTCGCCAAGGATGTTAGTAGTGAATACGTATTGGTTAAGTATATACAACACATTTCACTCACAAAAGTTCTCTTCTACCATAGTCTACCTTCACTCAGAATATTAAAGAAAATTACTAAACTATAGAATTAACATTTGTAAGTTATATTTTTATATATGCAAAATTGAGTTCAATGATTGCACACGTAAATTTCACTAAGCCGTAGCGAATCGTTATAACTGTTCACAGGATATCTCGGGAAGGTGCGGCCTCATAGCGCCACAGCTCATAGCGCCACAGCTCACAGCGCCACAACAAATGTGTGGCGCTATAAGCTGTGGCGCTGTGAGCTGTGGCGCTGTGAGCACTCCGGCCAAATCTGTGGCGCTATGACCTGTGGCGCTATGAGCTGTGGCGATGTGAGCATGGATCCGATTATTTATTCGGTTGTGTTGGCGCTGTGAGCGCTCGACCAAATCTGTAGCGCTAATGAGCTGTGGCGATATGAGCTGTGGCGCTGTGTGAGCACTCGGGCCAATTCTGTGGCGCTATGAGCCAGTCTCTACTTTCTGGTGTTGCATAGCGCCACAACCTATTATTGGTTCAAATTTATTAAATAATAACTTTGGAGGGGGACACTTGATGTAGGGGAAATACGGAGGCAGACAAGCGGCCCTACCACCGTCACGGCGCATGTAGTGGATAATGCAATGACATTGCAGTCGCATTTTAGTTATCTCTATACATAAGTTTGTTTTACTTCTTGATTACATATTATATCATACTATTGCAGTTAAAAACTGCACATATCAATTAGCAGCCCAATTCTTTTAGTATAGATTGTTTTTCTAAAGATCGGTTTTTCACTCTGTTTGTTCCTACATGTGTGGTTTTGGGTGAAAAACACAGACTCGGTGGTGTTGCGCGCCAGGCGGAGATCCCACGAGCTACGAACTATATAAGTTGGCTGCTCGCTCTCCGCATTCCAATCTAAATTATCTGCTCATCTTCCGGTCCCGACCTACGTTTTATTTCCTGGCCACATCGGCTGATGACCGATACGCCCAGTTCCTAAATAGTCCTTAATATTTTGGGCATTTGTTTTCCAACAACCATTCCCTTTTGAAGTTCTTGATCAATATACGGTAGCCTATACGTACAACAAAATTATAATGTAAATTAATTTGTACGATTTTTTAATAGCTTGGAACCCAATTCAGATTCCAGATGTTGAAGTCCACACTAAAAATACTTAATGGGAAGCCCATTGTGTGGTATATGGTTTAACACTGCTTTTCTCCACTGATACCTTTGGTACAATAAAAAAATGAAAATTGTTACAACCGCTTTCAAGACAAATTAAAGATTTTGAAAGCATTTTAAAGACTAGAACACAGCCATGCCATAAATTGTTTACTATAATTTGTTTTTCTATAGGATATACCTGACGGAACCGGGACCCGAAGACCTCTCTTACATGCTAAACATATTATTTCAAACTTCTACCACATTACAGTAGTTTATACACATTGGAATAATCTTTTATTGATTAGGTTGTATTCACACATGTATTCAAGTAAAAGAAAAATATTTTGTATATTATTTTGGATTATGATAACCAAAAACAGTTTTGTTTAAAAATTAGCTTTCTCCTCGTTAACTTAAAATTATTCCTTATTCTTATTCTGCATTTTGTGTATGTCTTTTGAAGAACGACATACAAAGAAATCAGGAAAAACCTTACAAAATCGGTTATCAGTTATTATTTTGAGATTTAATAAACACTGTATGATATTACACGTTCTGCATGTGAATACTGATAGGGATTTATTCTCATTAGACATTTATTTGTTTATACATCAACGAGCTGTTACACGCGGCCGTTGCCTACTTTGTCAAAGCACTTATGATGTTTTGAATGTTGAATTTAGCTGCAATTCACAATCCTTATATAGCAGTGTGTGGTATTTGACGCTGTCTCAAACTTGAGTCCTGCAGAGATCCAAAGAAAGTCGGCGACGAAGAAGCTCAAAACGAAGCTTTAACACCTTTACATCATCAGAGACCCCTACAAATAGATGGAGTGGTGTTCTCATTATCTCATCATATGCACAACTGAGTGCACTACGATGATCTGATACGGTTCTCTAAGCACAGTGGAGCAACCGAGTTTTTTTACACATAACGTAAATATGGTGGGAAGGGTTGGTTAAATTTGTATTTTGAATTTCATTCTGAACTTTCTGACTATCTTTGGATCCCTTCAGAGGTATGAGGTACTAGGAGTCAAGCCTGAGACAGTGTCAGATAACAGAAGCTGCGATAAAAGGAAGGTGAACTGGAGCTAAATTTAACATTCATATTCAATACATCTTTCCTTCCACAGCTATGTTATGTGTAGAAAACTGATGCTCCAAGTTCCGTCCATTTCCGGTACTATTGTACTATTGAGTTTTTCCCCGATCAAGAAACTATATACTAACAAAAACCAACTTCGATCATACAGCGTCTTCTTTCGACTCTTTCAATTTTTTTTCGATCTATGATTCTTAAGGAGACATTTTTATAGTTAGCCTCTTTTTCCGATGAAGAAAATATATATCTTACAATGAGACTTAAAAGTTACTGCGGCCTTATTTACGGTTACACTATTGGATTATGCTGTTGCACTTACAAAATAATCATCCCGTTTGTTGGTTTTTGGAATCCAACTTAGATTAATTTCTGATACTGAAGTGATGTTTTCACTTATCAAGAAAAATTTATAAGGGTAGAGTGTGCTCCCCTTCCTTTTCTTTAGCTACAATAAAAATGCCATACACAATGTCAAGAGAGGTAACCATATTCGATTAGCTTATGTGCAAACATTCACTGCTTTGTGCAATAAGGTAGTTTTTTATAACAGTGTTTAAATGATTCAAATGATTTATTCAGCCGATCTACAAATTGTAATAGGCTACGTCTAGTGAAAACAACATTCAACTATAAAACTTAGTTGCGTGCAATAATTAGAGTCCTGCACCAATAAATGTCCATCAGGTCATGTACTAAAAATATAAATAAAACTAAGCATTTATGCAGGTATTAAAATTAAACACAAACCCACATTTAAAAAAAAATTACTACATGTAAAAGGGAAATAAAGTTTTGACTAATGTGCTCCCCTTCCTTTTCTTTAGCTACAATAAAAATGCCATACACAATGTCAAGAGAGGTAACCATATTCGATTAGCTTATGTGCAAACATTCACTGCTTTGTGCAATAAGGTAGTTTTTATAACAGTGTTTAAATGATTCAAATGATTTATTCAGCCGATCTACAAATTGTAATAGGCTAACGTCTAGTGAAAAACAACATTCAACTATAAAAACTTAGTTGCGTGCAATAATTAGAGTCCTGCACCAATAAATGTCCATCAGGTCATGTACTAAAAATATAAATAAAACTAAGCATTTATGCAGGTATTAAAATTAAACACAAACCCACATTTAAAAAAAATTACTACATGTAAGGAAATAAAGTTTTGACTAATAGAAACAAACAGTGAGCATTAGTTCATGTCCATGCACTAATTGATTAATTAATACATAACAGGCCCTGCACCAATACACATATAAATATAACTAGGCGTAAATGTGAATATTAAAACTAAAATTAGGCATACATTTTGTGAAGGACTACATCTAAGAATACAAAACAGACGGTTCTACATCATGATTTGACTAAGAACCGTTATTTAATCAGGTCTCATTAATTCAAGTACATATATCAATCTAAGGAGTATTGGGTCATGCAATATACAGATAATAGCACTAAACAGAATAACAGAAATTAAAAACAAATTAATTTAAATAGCCAAGCAGAATGGAATGGTCAGACTCAAAATATTCAGTTAGGCTGTAGAAAGGGATATCTGACAACCTGGATTTTAGGACAGGCCCAAACTTCTGTACCGGGAGCTGTGTCTAACTGTAAGGGGTATGGAGTTTGAACATTTTAGTGGCTATAATAGGGAAGCAATTTGAGATCTTGTGTAACCTAGATCTATTTACATGGACATCAAGGCATTTCCTGGTTTCATACCTATGTACACACCTGCATTAGTGATGTAGTCATCTTCTTTATGCTTAATTGCTAAAAGACATTGGTATATACGAGTATATACATTGTACACTGTCATAATTTGGTGTTGAGAAAACAGTGGTCTACAGTGCTCAAGCAACTGTGCCCCACTTAGTATCCTAAGGGCTTTTTTCTGTAACCGAAGAACTCTAATTACACTGGCAGAGTGTCCCCAAAGCCTGGTACCATATATAATGTGGGAGTGGAAAAAGGCAAAGTAAGCTAACTTAACAAACTCAAAGGGCATTTCTGCTTTAAGCTTTCGAAGCAAAAAATATTACCCTTCTTAGCTTACTACACAAGGCATCAAACATGCTTATTCCAGACAAGCCTCGAATCAAGATTAAAGCCAAGCAACTTCACTCCCTCCACATTAACACCATTGTTGCACAAGCTAAAAGTAATCGCCTGAGTCTTGTCCTGGTTTAGGCACAAACTGTTATAACTGAACCAATATGAAGCATTTGTAAAAAGGTTCTTAACAAGTGTTTCTGCGGTTGTAGAGTCCTTATGAGTTGCAAACAAGGTTGAGTCATCGGCATACAGCAGAAAAATTACCCGCTACATTGTAATACATATCATTAATGAACATTATAAACAAAAATGGCCCCAGAATTGAGCCCTGAGGCACTCCATGCTCAACAACCAAGGGGTTTGAGGTTGTACTATCCCAGGTTACAGACTGCTTCCTTTGATGTAAGTAAGATTTCAAGATTTTCAGGGCGCAACCCCGTACACCGTACCTTTCCAGTTTCTCCAAGAGAATCTTGTGCGACACACAATCGAAGGCACGTGAAAGATCGCATAACAGTACAGAAGTAGAACTTTTTGCTTCAAAAGAATTAAGAATGGCCTGTAGAAGTGAGTCCACCACTTCGACAGTAGATCTATGCCTTCTGAAGCCAAACTGTGCTGGTACCAAGAGGTGATGTGACTCAAAATAATTGCACAGCTGCTCCAGCATGACAGATTCAATGACTTTGGCAAACATAGGTATTAGAGATATAGGTCTGAAGCTCGATACCTCGTTTTGTGGACCCTTCTTGTAGACCGGGACAGTCCTCGATGCCTTCAAAACCTCAGGGAAGACCCCTTCCGACAGACACAAATTTATTAAGTCTGTTAGAGCAGGAGCTATACTATAAATCACCCTTCTTAACACATCCACAGACATGTCATAGATGTCTTTACTCTTGGAACTCTTAAAACCATGCACCACTGTTATTACTTCTTCCACGGTAACTAGCTTCCACGCAAAATTAAAAGGTACCACAGGGACCGAAGTTAGATATGCGTCCCCATTCCCACTAGGAAGAGTTACCAGAGACAAATTACTCGAGTTAACAAGATCCTTGGCAGAGTTAAGAAAATATGCATTGAAGACTTCTGCTGTGGCAAAATTGGTGTCAGGGGCAGACACTTGGTTCTTACTCCTGTTTATATAGTCCCAGGCTGCCTTGCATGGATTTTGAGACTGTGCAATAAAGTTTCCCACAGCAGCCTGTTTGGCCTCCATAGCCTTAGCACGGTATTCTCTCCTCAGATGTTGCAGCCAAGGTTTCAGATTGGACCTACTCTTAGACATATCACACACTATGCCAATGAGACTATGTAGGTCAGCTAAATCCGGTGTGTACCAGTTTGCAGATCGGGCCAAATGCCTTTTTCCATTTTTGCCTCCCGCAGGACTACGTTTTTTTCAGCTTCACAGGAAAACAAGTATCAAATGTCTTCTTAAAGTTAAGAAAAAAACTAGTAAATGCAGCTTCTGCAGGAAAGCATAGAGCAAGTTCATGCCAGGAACTGACCTGGACTGCGACAGATTCCACAAACCACTGGAAATTTGTATCATTGAAAGATCTAATGGTTACAGTCTTAATCAACGGGCCGCCTGCTAAATCTATGACCTGTGGCCTCCATTGCTTGAGGGTGAAAAATCTAAGAGTAGCTGTAAATTTTGTTTAAAGTAACGGAATCTAGTATTTTATATTATTCCATAATTACTATAACTGGAGTTGTTCCTACGGGTCTTACTAAGGACAGAACTCTTTAACAAATGAACAATATTAATGCCGATATCTCGATATCTAAATCATTTCCAAATCAACAATCAGACAATGTTGTAACCATAGAAATAATTTAGTCAAAATCATTCAAATTTGTAAGTAACATAAGAAGCACGTCTAGTTAAATTTGTTAGTAATAGAAAAAAATCTATGGTGCAACATATGGATAACAGAGACTGAGATAACATCATAAATTCAAAAAGCCGTAATAAAGGCAGTTTATTAAAATTTGCTACTGCTACAAACTAAAAATTAATATGAAGAGAAAAGAATGGAAATACAAAAAAAAAATGAATCAAAAGCCACAGGGAGTATATTAAAACAGACAAACACAAACATCTATACCCATATCAGTTCAACAGAATATCAAAATTAATGCTAAATTCCTGCCTGACAGCCTCTGGACTACTGATTATTTTGAAGTTATAACACGGATACTGAATCCCCGTTGAAGACACACACCAGGTACCTAAATTCCAGTTTGCAGCCGCTGCACTATTGCTGAACTAATCTGAATCCACGTTGAAGACACACACCAGGTACCTAAATTCCAGTTTGCGGCCGCTGCACTATTGCTGACACAATCTGAATCCACGTTGAAGACACACACCAGGTACCTAAATTCCAGTTTGCAGCCGCTGCACACTATTGCTGAACCAATGTGAATCCACGTTGAAGACACACACCAGGTACCTAAATTCCAGTTTGCGGCCGCTGCACTATTGCTGAACTAATCTGAATCCACGTTGAAGACACACACCAGGTACCTAGATTCCAGTTTTGGAGCCGCTGCACTATTGCTGCACTAATCTGAATCCCCGTTTAAGACACACACCAGGTACCTAAATTCCAGTTTTCGGTCGCTGCTGCACTATTGCTGACCCAATTGAAGTATCTTTGAACACACACACACCAGGTACCTAAATTCCAGTTTGCGGCCGCTGCAATATTGCTGACCCAATTGAAGTATCTTTGAACACACACAAACCAGGTACCTAAATTCCAGTTTGCAGCCGCTGCACTTTTGCCGACCCAATTGAAGTCCCGTTGAAGACACACACCAGGTGCCTAAATTCTAGTTTGCGGCCGCTGCACTATTGCTGACCGAATCTGAATCCACGTTGAAGACACACTTGGTACCTAAATTCCAGTTTGCAGCCGCTGCACTATTGATGACCCACTCTGAAGTCCTATTGAAGACAAACACCAGGTACCTAAATTCCAGTTTACAGCCGCTGCAATATTTCTGACCCAATCTGAAGTCCTATTGAAGACACACACCAGGTACTTAAATTCCAGTTTGCAGCCGCTGCACTATTGATGACCCAATCTGAAGTCCTATTGAAGACACACATCTGGTACCTAAATTCCAGTTTGCGGCCGCTGTACTATTGCTGACCCAATCTGAAGTCCTATTGAAGACACACACCAGGTACTTAAATTCCAGTTTGCAGCCGCTGCACTATTGATGACCCAATCTGAAGTCCTATTGAAGACACACATCTAGTACCTAAATTCCAGTTTGCAGCCGCTGCACTATTGCCCGTCCTCTACACTTTACAGTTGAACACAAGTCACTGGGGTTGCTGATTAATGGATTCAAGTTTCCTGCATTCTGTCTCTAGCTCTTCATAATTGTAATTTTCACTATTTCCTATCATATAATGTAAAGTATAACAATAAAAATGTTCTCTTAAATTCCACTATTTACTTGTCTAGATTATATAAAATATCAATATAGTTTAAGAATAACTATAACTTCTTCCTTTTATTATAAAATCACAGTAGGCTTATAATACGAATATATTTGATATTTATTAATTAATTAGTTTATTGAAAAGGTCTTCGTGTTAGGCATAACTGAAAACTTTCAACTGGATGGTAAAAACCCTTACATAACTATAAAATCTACAGTGTTATTGTGACAAATAATCACATATCCTGTTTATCTTTAAGCTTAGAACATGTAACTTCTTCCTGAGCTTAGAACAAATAGTTTTTCATCCATAAAATCCCAGTATAAATAAACCAATTCGGATACTAGTGTCATACGGTTGTCAAGAGACTTTACCATAAAACATCCCTTCAAGAGTTCTTGTTAATATTGATGGTAGTTACCATCAATGTTACCACCAAATAGGGAAAATTATTGAATTTGCATTCAAAAAACGCAGAGATATTTGTGAGGCATCATTATTTGGATGAATTTTTATCATTATGAAATATTCCCACGGTTGAATCGGGCAAAATCTTAGCCCGCTTTCGCAACCAGGGACGTAATTTGGTAATACTGTAACTTTGTTTCAGCAAAATCAGAACAGCTACTACTAAATTGGCCATGTTTAAGAACTTCCTTTCCAGTCTGAGGACCAAGGGTCCACGAAAGGACCTACGGCGTCCTTGACAGCGACCGCATCAATTTAGCGAATCAGAACTTTATTTCAGTTTGCAATCCCAGCCAATATACTTAACTTTTCCATGCATTTTTATTCCGTTTCGGAGTGCACCCTACGACCAGTAGACATAGAATCCAGATGTACGGCCACTAAAGGATGTAGTAACAGAATGGTTTAGCGAGGTAAAAAATCCATTATAGCCGGAACTTTATTTATTTATTCTTCCAACTGAATTACACCAGTAGTACACGTAATAAGTTAAAAATAGTATAAACGATTAATAGCACTAATAATGTTTACATATATAATTAAATAACAAACAGTGTTAAAAATTAATAATCAACAAAATAGCGAATTAGTAATAAATATAAGTAAGTTAACAAATAATCAACAAAAAGGTAAAAAAACAAAGAAAATAATAAATAGTTAAATATAAAAACGAGCAACAGTAATAAATGTGTGGTGTATGATAAAATTAAGTAACAACTAAGTAATACAAAATTTGACAAATGCAAAAGTAATAATATATAACTAGCAACATGCAAGAAAGGGTAAATAATCAGGATTATGCGTAAACATAAATAATAATCAACAAAATCTTAAATAAATAAATAAATAAACTTTCATTTACAGCCTATTGTATCATCACTACTGCATATTCTCTCATCAATCAAATAACTTCACCCACAGTTCCAATTGGCTTGTGGAATTACTGTCTGAATACAAGAAACGCGCTCCTGAAAAGCAGGGTGTCAACTTATACTAATAGTGCCTGAAATAATAACATACGTTACTAATGCATCGCCTACCTGTGAATGCTGAGATGACTCATCATGACCTTCTTCATCGACCTCTTATAACTTTAAAGAAGAATTACTAGTCCTAGATATACACTTTGATCAGCTTTGCATCAACGTTAACCTGAATGATGAGCCTGAAGTTCTTCAGCAGCCGTTTGAAATTTTGCAATCACAGGTTGAGGTAACCTTACCTAATTCATTTTCTATAGAAGATCCTGCTACTTGGAATGTTAAGTTAAACTCAGTAGAGGACAATGATGAATACAAAACACAGTAGTGGACTTTTAGAAATCCCTGCGAACTCACTATGACAATAAACAAACATTGAATCGAAATTTCCTTAAAGGCACTTTTCATAATGAGGTTGTTTAAAGAGATTTGTTATTGTGCCCACAGTCAGGTGATAAGTTTTGTTGTATTGATTGCTATTTATTTCAACCAGGTGACGCAAAAACATTTTTTACAGGTTTCAGTGACAGAAAGCACAGCTTCGAACTAACGGTACTCAAATTTCATTTACATTTTCATGATCGTAGGCATCAAATTCTTACGTAAATCACTAGACAAAAACAATTAATCAAGATTAATAAAATAACGTTTATGCAGTGTCAAGAAAAGGTAAACTTTTGGCGAACTATCTCTCAAGTATAGTTTCTCGTGTACAGGTTTTTAGTAGTTACAGGTTCACCAAGGAGACATAGGACTCCGTATCAACTTCAAATTGTTTATATATTTTTATTTATTTTTTTACTAAATTGTTAAATGGGTCAGTTTTTTTATTGTTGGCTGAGCGTTAGCGAAGCCTATCACTTGTGGAGCTGAAAAGATTTTCTGTATGTCTGTCAGTCCGCATGAAATCTCGAAAACCTACTATGACCATGGACTTGAAGTTGTACATGAAGCTTAATTTCTACCCAAAATTCGATGATAGTGCGTTACTCCATGGAATTTCGCTGAGCGTAAGCGAATTATTTAACACTGGTCTTGTGGGCAACTATGATGGTAACGAGAGAATAGCTGAATAAATTTAAAAAAAACTCAATACACCGATAAGGGAATAAAACACGTGACAACACATTTAGCCTAACATACCTACACTTACATAATTTTATAGTGTTTAATTGTATTATTTAAACAATAAATTTATTGAAATGTTAATGTATCATGTGGTATAAGAGATGTCATGAAAGTTTTATATGTAGACTTTAAATTTTGCATGAAAGTTCGTTTCTACAAGAATGATTTCTATGGTGCGTAATTTTATATTTTTATGAAATGAGTTATAAATTGAAAGTTTTTTGCATGCCACTTCATCTAGCCGTTACGGCACGTAGAGTGCCGTACTTCTACCTTCTTGTACTTCAGACCGTAAGCCGCGTACCAGGCTTCGCTAAGTTTCGATGCTGTGGGAATTATTTTAACGACATTCTGTTTAGATATGGTTCATCCCATTGGTCTTCACCTGACTACTGCCATAAGTGACTAAAAGTTCCTTGTAATCATGCCAGGCCTGATCAGGCGAGGAAAAATATCTTGCGTATATAGAAATAAAATTTCACACCAAGTTTAATCCCATATAGATTATTTCGTCCTCGATATACTATCTTAGTAATAGGATTCACTGACGCTCAGCCAAATTCCGTGAAGGCAAGTGAACTATCGTAGGTCCGCAAATAAAGTTTCTTTAAACTTTCAAGCCTATAGCTCAATTCAGTATCGAGTTATCCCCTTGAGTTCATTCTGTTTTTAAGATATCCTGCGAAAGATTAGGCTTCGCTAAACGCTTAGCCATTCCCTATGCAGGCGGACGGACACCCACCATCACGGAATCTACGCTATGAGCAGGGTGACCAGACGGATATTCCTGAAAAGGATGACTTTTGGGTGTGAAAAAGGAGGGTATTAAAGCAAAAAGGAGGACAGTATTAAATAATCATGTAAACTTTGCGACAAAATGTATTATGCATTATTGAAAAAACGCACATTTTAAATTAGTAATATGTTTAAGCATATTATAGTAAACATAAAAAGCTCAAATTGGATTAGTTTTTGAATATAAATCGAAAAATGAAAGATTATTAAAGATTATATTACCATATGCTATGTAACATGTCATACATGTCTTTGTCTTCACTAATTAATCGTAAGGTACCCGATTAGAAACCGATTATAACAATTATACTAATAAACACTTTGGATACTGTTATTATGTTTTTAGTGTTTATATTTTGAAAAACATAATTATCTGGTACATAGCCTATGATATCTTTTCTTGTGTGTTCTTGTGCTTATCGATTTAGAATTCTTAGTTGTGGGATCTACACAATGAAATATATTTTGACCGTTTTCAAATACATACATTAATATTATAAACGTAATAAAAGTATTTTCTATGAATCCGTAAATTAAGGTAGTGTGTGTGTATATGTATATATGTACATATATGTATATATATATATATATATATATATATATATATATAATATATATATATATATATATAAGTAGATAGTAATATGGGGTTCCTGGCGCACTTTCGGAGCCGACCGAAAAAGCAATGTAAAATACTGTTCAATGTACCATAAAGGAAGCTGAGAAATAACACAGCAAATCTCAATGAAAAATTAACCGAATCTACAGTCGTTCGTCTCCAAAAGCGATCGGTACATTACTATCTACTCTGTAGAATGAAAAATTAACCAAATCTGAGCTTCTACTTTCTTAAGCTGTGCTTTGTAAAATGTCAAATCTGCTACGAATAAAGGAAAAATCTTCGAAATCTTAATAAAATTTAATCAATTTAAAACATTTTTACTAAAAACATACTTTAATAAAAAAACTTTTCTACTAAATAAACAACATGAACTCACCAAAGTCTCTACAATTTCTAGCATTAAAACAGTGCAACAAAGATGAATTCAACGAATTACCAAAACATTTTAAAGAACAGTTGATACTTTCCTTAAATGATACAGAATTCAAAGAACTTGTAAAGTCTTTTGCAGAAAAAACGTCTAATGGAGTGTTTTACTATCGGCAAAAAAACTAAAAAAGTAAGGGATTACATATTTAATATAATTACGAAAGATATTGAAAAGAAAGTAAAAAATAAACAAACAGAGAGTTTTCATCGTTTTTTTATGACATTTTTCCCATATTATACGTTCTTTCAAGATAATCAAGACTTAATTGATGAATTTCTTAGGAATTTTTGTGAGTATCAAGATTTATCAACACAATTCATTAAAGAGCATTATAGAATTTTTCTTATAGAATATAGCCACATTTTGTGTGAAACAAAAGGTATTACTGTAGATAATATTCCATGTGATTCCTATGAAGAAAGACACCAACTATGGTTATCAAAACAGTACTATGACGTGGGGAGGGACTGCAAGTTTTAGAGTTAAGACTTTATTCTACAAAGTTAATTGTTATAATTTCTTTATCTTTTATAGTCTTCTTTCCAGTAACAATCAAGTGTAATTTTTCATTTTTGTTTAATTCTTTAATCTTTTTCTCATCCAAAACAGTCAAAAATCTGTTCGGCAAGTGTACTTTACAATCTTCCAACTCGGCAATTATTGTAAACCCGAATTTATCTTTCATTTTCTCCAAATTCAAGATTCTATGTTTCTTCCTTTCTTCCAATTCATTTAACTTCTTATACTCTTTAAACTTACATTCTCCAATATCATTTAACTCCTTCAAGAACTCCATTTAAATAGAAAAAAATTTAAAGACGGAAAAAATGAAATTCGCTAACCTTCACTCGAGAAGTCGGGGAGAATGTGAGTAAAAACCGCATTCTTTTCAAGAGGTTCTTCGTTTAATTTCTCCAAATGTACTATAAAATCATCGAGGATTTCTGGTTCAAAATCATAAACAAATTCAACATCCAGATAATGAAAAAATACAGGTAATATCTTTTCATAATAAACGTGTGTATCGATACCTACAAACCTAATGTATTCTTTGAAAAGGAAAATAATTTTGTCAATGGTTCCAAGAGATAAGTAAATATTTTTATTCTGTTTTCTAAATTCTGTAACAAATTTTGTTTGCTTCTTGTCTCCATATTGCAATTTTGTAAGCAGGTTATTCAAATGTGTTAATTTATTTCGAAATTTCTTAGGTTTAGGTCTTTCTAACAAAATTAAATTACAACCTCTACAAACTAAATATCTTTTATCGATAATTTCTCCTCTATTAGAACACTTGTAACAGTTGGCATTATACTCTTCCATTTAAACAAAAAGATTTTTTTATAAATGGAGATTATGGAACTAAGTCTGCCGAGATATAAATTTTTCAGCGCAAATGTTTGTGTTTACATTTCTACAACAGAGATAAATAGAAATAATTTCATTCTATTGTACAACTATTTAGGATATTATGTGTACGATTATAAAGATTATTACGTGAGAAATCGGGATTTTTCAGTGGCGAAAGAGTATATTTTTGAAATATTAGAAGGAATGAAAGAGAATAATATGAACATCATTAACTACTGAATTTCTCTAATATCGTTCTTAATCACATCATAGGCTAAAAATTTCTCAGAGACAACAACAACATAACAAATCGCGTTTGTAACAGCTTTTTTGAAAATCCATATTGATAATTATATCGTTCTTTGAACCAGAAATATTTGTCGAACGCTTTGTTGTATCAATGACATAAATAGGTCTATTCGCTAAAAATTCTTTAGGATTGTAATACATTTCCTTATTATTACAGTAAACTTTCTTAAAATCTTGATACATCTGATACATGATTCTGAAAAGACCTCCGGAAATGTTTAAATTTTGTAATTCATCTGGATAATAAGAACCGTTCAATTTTACTCTGATATTTTTTACATCCAAACTATCAAACTTTGAAGGATTTTTTTCTTGATTATTCTGTCTATCTGTTTGAAAACCTATGATAACGAACTTGGGATTGAAGATATTTCTATAAATATTTGTGATATCGAACGAATAAGTTGTTCCGGAAATACCTTTTTGTTCAATACATTGCCAATCTAGAAAATTAAACATAATGTTTTTGACTTTTTGTAATTTCATCAATCAACCTAATTTTACTCGTGGTTTTATAATCAATCATTGGAACTCTAATAAAAAAATCTGTAATTGTTATTTTTCCATCAACAGGCATAACATTTCCAGTTGCAGTCTTCAGAATCACATCATCGTCTTCTGCTCTTATAAAACTTAGATAAAATCCTCCTTTATAGATCGGAATAGTAACATTTTCAAAAAATCCTAATCCAAAATGAGATAAATTTCCAGCTGCTTCAAAAACACCAAATTTAAAATCTGATTCAAAGCCATTAGAAGTTTGAGAAATAACATCACTTTTTGAATACGAAATAGTTCCTTTAATTGTGCTTAATTGGCCACAGTTTTCGACTTCTTCTATCAATTTATTGTGTTTTTCTTACTTCAATCTTAGAAAATAAAAACGGTATAAAATTATCGATTAATCTAACATTATCAGTTCCAAGATATGCTTGACCATCTTGTTTTGTTAAAGTTCCAGAAATATAAAACTGGAAGTTAGACGAGCAAAAGTTATCTCCAAAATCAATATTAAACTCAGTTTCTTTTATTCGGTTCATTCAAATGTTGTTTACTAATTGGATAGAAATTTTTAAACTCCGCCCTTTCAATATCACTAGCATATTTTCTGTAGTCCGCCATTTAATAAGAGAAAATTTAGAAATTTTAAACATCGTGTATCATTTTTTCATCGATCTAATGTACGTTTTTATAAGAAAAGATATAAATTTTAGTAAAATAATTAAAAAGATTAGAGTCATTTTTAAATGATCTACTTCGTCATATTCAGGATTCTCTTCCTTAAATTTTGCGATCTCGGTCACATATTTCAATAAAATCTGCACAGGATAGTAACCGCTATCTATAATATTATTCCAATCAACTGTATCTTTATTTTCATCCAAAAACTTTATACTCAAGTGTTGATAGAGACAAAGAACAGACATATGATCTTTTAATTGATAATGTATATTTTCTTGAATGAACTCTGATGATAAAGTTTGATATTTAGCAATGTTATAACCAATTCAATTTGTTTACGTATAATCTCATCATATCTTCGGATAATTCATATTTTTGAGAAATGTCATCCCAATGTTCTTTTTTCAAATCTCTTTCGTGTTGCATTATAAAAAGATCGAAAGCACTGTAATGTCCCGCCATCTCTATTTATTAGGAAAAAATTTCAAGTTTTTATAAATTGACTCTTTTTTGAGTTACATTCAGCACATTTTCCCGAAATTCTTTTAACTCCGTTAATGTTTGCATAGTATTTTATATCGTTTGTTGCAGTTTTTTCTTTACATCTCACACAATATATGAGCGCCATTTATATAAGGAAAATTAGTCATCATAGCCGCCTAATCCATTAAATCTGTTATCAATATTTTCAAAAGTTTTATTAACATCTTCTTTAAATTTATTAAAGTTTTCTTCTAGTTTATTTACTTTATCGAGATATAAATCGTTTGTATTCAACGAGTTTATGATCAATATTCTCAAAAGTTTTTTGTGGCATCTAAACTAAACTTATCAAAAGACTGCTTATTTTTTATAACTTTTTTCATTAATTTCGCCAAAGTTTTCTTCTAGTTTAATTAATTTATCATGAAGTAAAGATTGATTAGTAACTACTCTTTTAAAAACTTCACCATTTTTTCTATCGGTTTCATTAAAACCCTCTTGAAATTTAGCGAAATGTTCCAAAAAGTTTGTTATTTTTTCCATAAAGATCGCCTTTATATAGATTGAAATTTTCCTCAAAATGTGTAAATTTTTCATCACAATTTTCTATAGATCTTTTACTTCTCGCTTCAAGTTTTTCATAGACTTCTGTTGTAAAATCTTTAACATGCTGTTTATGATTCTCATAATTTTTGTTTTAGTTCATTAAACATTTTAATAGGATCTTCTAATTGAATCATTACAACAACATCAAATGGATTAATTCCTTTACTAACACCGCTAATTCTTTTTCCTTTAAAATCTAAGGCATTTTTAACATTCGGATCATGTAAATCAACAATATCGATGTTTTCTGATAATTTTAGAGGTTTTAAAATTTGTTCTTTAACAACAACATCATGTTTGTCAATACCAGGTCGAACACCGACAATTCTTTTCTTATTAGCCAAACTAACATAATTCTTTTCAACTTTGATCGCTTCAGTAATTTTATCAGCTTTTTCGATATGAGACATTAAATTGGTAAATAATTTTTTTACACCATCATCGACTTCTTTTTCCAATGTTTTTATTTTATCAGCAACTTCATTTGAACTCATGAAATTTGCAAGTTTGTTATCATATTCTGCTTTAAAATCTTCAATCTCGACAGCAAACATATCTGAATCTGGAAGGTTTTGTAATAAATTTTCTAACTTGTTATCAAACTCATTTCTCAAACTATCAAAATTCAAACTATTATCTACATTTTGAATAATTTGTGTTCCAAATACGTCAAAAATATTTTGTGAATCCATATTTATTAAGTAATAATTTGTTAACAACTTCTTTAAAATATTTACCAGTACTCAGTTCATTCAAAACAAAAACACATAAATGACCACAAATTGGGGGATCTTTATAGTCTTGAATCTGAGAATCATTGTAAGAGACGCTTGATTTTTTTCAAATATTTAATCAATTCTATAGGTGGTTTGTCCTCAATTCTTCCATACGAATCAAAATAACATGCATTCTTATCATTTTTATAATAACAAATCCAATGCGTTCCACTTCCCATAATCGAGTCTAAATTCACAATTCCAAATTCAAATTTCTTAACTTTTTCAGGTAATGTATCTCTCATGAAGATTCCTCTAAAATGTTTAATATTTTTGCAGATTTCTTCCAATTCCCCGAATGTTAAAGGTTTAAATTTTTTTTTCAATGTTTGATTTCACGTAATTCAAAGTTTTTTCATCTAATCCAGATCCTGTAACATCTTCCAACTCTTTATCTAAACCAATTTAAAATGTTTCGAACAATAGGAATCACATCCTTTTTAACGATTGGAGCAGCTTTACGAACATAAGGAACAACATTTTTAACAACTGGAATATTTTCTCCAAAATCTAATAAATCTTTCAAAAGTCCACCATTTTTGAGTTCTTTCAACTGATTATAAGAAAATTCTATTCTGGTTCCTTTATTGTTTTTCTTATGTTTTTCGAGTTTATTGTATTGTCTATTTGTTAAAAATATCTTATCTTCGCCATTTTTTAGTTGATCTATTTTAAATTGAATACTAACGGGTATTTTCTTCTTAAAAGCGGATTTTATTTTTTCTTTCTGATTTTTGCTGAAATTTACGTTCACCTCCATTTATATAGTTAAAATTTCAAGTTCTCTTCGATTCCCATTCCTAGTTTTCTCTTCAAAAACATTGCTCCAGCTGTTGGAAGCGCAAACAAATCTTTCACCTAAACTAGCATCTTTTGATAAAAATCTATCCATTGCCTTATCTTGCAAAACTTTATCTGCGATATGTCTGGAATTTGTGTCTCTATGTTTTGCATAAAAAATATCGTGTTCCATAGCAGCTTGATCTAATTTATTTATACCAGGATCTCCTCTTTTTAGTCTTTTTTCGAGTTTTGTGCCAGGCCCCAGATACTGATAAGTTGGTACGTGTAATTCAAAAGGTAAATTGTTTGATAAAATCATTCAAAAGTCCACTACCCTCAATCATAGATGAACTTATTGCCGGCAAAACTCGTTTTAAATATTTAATTCCATCAGGTTTTTCAATCATTTCATCAAGTTTGTTCGAAATAAAATCTTTAATCGCTTTATTTTCGTTCAAAAAATTGTTGTTTCCAGCCTTTTCTTGAGCATAAATATAATTAATAATTCCATCGAGTTTTGTCAAATCGTCGATATATCTGTATTCAATCTTATTATCACTGTATTTTCTCACACCTGATCCTTCGATTCTTTTTTCCCAAATTGGTTTAATCAAATTGAGATATTTTTTACCTTTACTTGACTTTGGTTTCTTAGTTGATGGATCATTATTTTTGTAAATTGAATCAGATTTCCATAAAATTTCAGTATACTTTTTCAAGTCTTCTTCAGAATATAAACCGTCTTTTGGTACATCAGTGCCTGTTAATAATCTCCATAAACCTTGAGTTCCTTTATATGTTTTATCTTCAATAATTATATCATTATGTTCAAAATTAACGGGGTAAATTTCCAATCATAAAACTTTTCTTTTTTTTATCCCAATACAAACCAAATTTATCATCCTTTGCTCTAGGAAGAAATTTTTTACCAATTTCACCAATTATTATATCCGTTGTTCCAGGACTTATTGGTTCAAACTATGGTAGAGTCTTCAATGATTCGAGGTCTAAATGGTGTTGAAGATGGTAATTTTGGCAATTCAAACTCAGATTCTGGTATCGAAATATCAGCAAATTGTCGTACAACTGGAACCAAATTCATTAAATTTTGATTATCGCTTAAAACATTTTCAATTTTGCCCTCAACATTTTTTTATTGCAGAAGTTACAGGTTGATTAATTTTTTGAATAAGTTCTTGTTCTTCTTCATCCATTCGAATCTGTTCTTTAAATTCTTTGATTAATTTCTTTTCGATTTGATCAAGTTTTTTCGCTTCTTCAGAAGTTACGTTCGCCATTTATTTAGGAAAATTTTGAAACGTGAACGTGGAACGTAAAACGTGAACGTGGAACGTGAAACACGAACGTGAAACATGAACGTGAAACGTAAACACGAACGTGAAACATGAACGTGAAACATGAACGTGAACGTGGAACGTGAACGTGGAACGTGAACGTGAAACGTAAACACGAACGTGAAACATGAACGTGAAACATGAACGTGAAACATGAACGTGAACGTGGAACGTGAACGTGGAACGTGAACGTGGAACGTGAACAGAATTTACCCCGCGCTTTTTTTTTCTGTTATTTTCATAATGTAAATAAAAATTAAAGATAATATAAAAATAATTGTAACAAAATATTTTATCAAGTAGATTTGTCAGACCACTGAGCAGCATTTATGTTAGAAAATGTATTCAAATATTTTCCATTTTTAGGCTTCAAAGTTAGATTAATAGTTAAAAATCCATAGTCTTCTTTCCAAATTTTATCACACAATTCATTAAAGTGGTTAAAACTCATATCAGATCCCACATAATTGTTGTAAATCTTTCTCGAATAGTGATCGTCTTGCTTAAAAACACACAACATATTCAAATTATTTCTAATAACTTGTTTATCAACCTTTGAAAAGCATTGGGAAAGATAGATACAAGATATGTTTTTGTGACGAGACAAGTATTCGTAAATTTGGTGTGTACAAACTTGAAAACGAAAATAAGCAGTTAAAAGATGAAATAAAACAGTTACAAATTTCAGGTCAAATGAAATCCTTGAAAATAGAGAATCAAGAATTGCGAATGGAATTAATGAAGAGAGATATGATATGTAAAAATTTTGATAAGAAAAAGCACCATGTTTTTGTATTAATTAAGAAGAATCACATGTGGGAATATCCTTATTACGTTATCAGAGCTCAGAAACGAGAAATACCAAACCGATTAAAACATCTAAAAATAAATTATCCTGAATTAGAGATTTTGTTCATTGATGACGAACCAAATTCTATCAATCTCTACAACCAAATGAAAGAATCTTTGAATATCTTATACAACGGAAATCATTTTACCACAAATATGACAGAATCTCGACTGATTTATAGAATATCTAAATTACACGATGAAAATGTTTTCTAAATTTTACTAAAAACTCTCGAATTATGATATTTTGTTTGTAAATGTTTAGCATAACTAGGTAACCATTGTACAATCTTTTTTTCATATTCACAAGGCATTTCGTTTTTATAACTTTCGCTGAAAATTTTTTTAGCACAATCTTTGCAAAAAGCATCTTTTCTATCTTTACTATACTGCCAGTTATTAAATTCAGAAATATTTTTAATTTCTTTACAAAAGTAACACTTTTTCTCTTCTAAAGTTAATTTGTCCATTTTAACGTATAATTCCTTACAATAACAGTCTTTTCTATTCTCTTCTTGACACTTTGTACATTTCTTTTGAGACTCCATTTATATAGAAAAAATTATTACACGATGAAAATGTTAAACTCTTAACTTATGATATTTGGTTTTGTAAATGTTTTTGATAATTATTTAACCATTTTATAGTTCTTCCACATTCACATTGAGTATCTTCATAATATAATCTATGGTGATTCTTCTTTACACAATCTTTACAATATGAGTCTTTCTTATCTCTACTATAGTGATCACTATTAAACTCTGAAATTTTTTTAGTTTCTTTACATTTAAGACATTCTTTATCTTCCAAAGTTAATTTTTCTATTTTATCATATAATTCTTTATGATATTCCCTTTCACAATCTTTGCAATTATAATGCATTCCATCTTTCCTATTTTTATCTTTATAAAATTCATTTAAATCTTTAAATTCTTTGCACTTTGTACATTTCTTTTGATGCGCCATTTATATATAGAAAATTTATATTACAGTTTTGACTTCTTCAATTCATATTCATAAAACTTTCCGGTTATTTCTTCATTATTTAAATCTTTTATACTATAAGTTACAGGATCTGTGTTATTAATTTGATAAATTACAAAGATTTCTCTTGACCAATTGTTCTTATATTTGCTCGAAAATGTTTGTTTTTTACTAACAATTCTTACATGATCATTGACTTTAAATTTAGTTTTCGTGTGAATTTCTGGTGGAACATACTTAAAAACCGACTCTAATAACTCTTTTTCTGCATCATTATCTACGTCTTTAGGCTTCATTTTGATTGTGCTATGAACAGTATCGTTATATTTCTTTACGATTTCTTGAAGAATATCGATCCATTTAAAGTTTTTATTAATCTCAAAAATTACTTTCATTCTCTCATTTTGAGTTCTGTTATATCTCTCTACAATACTTGATTTCTCTTCGTTTTCAGTATGATAAATCTTAATGTTGTATTTCCTCAAAACATCGTTAAATTCTTTATTTTTAAACTCTAAACCCTTATCTGTATGAAGTAGGTTAGGAGGTTTGTGATTGATCCTTATGGCATCTTTTACTATATCTTCGAAAGCTTTTGAAATATCCTTGCCGTTTTTTCTTTTGATAGCTCTTGACCAAGCATATTTTGAGAAAGTATCAATAACATTTAACATATACTTAAATCCATCATTTTGATCCGAATAGTTAGACATTATAACTAAATCTGCTGCCCATAAATCGTCAATTCCTAATGTTATAATTTTTCTCTTTTTAAACTTTTTTCGTACCGGTGCATGAATTTCTCGAGCTTCAATCTCTATCTCATCTTTAGTCTTCAATTCTTGCTTAACAGGTTTTGGATTTGGATTCTTTATAAACTTACTCTTGTTTGTCTTACATTTTGAACATTTTGCAGCAATTCTATACAATCCATTTTGAGTTTGAACGATTTTTGAATCTATATTTTTCGTTTTCTTTTTACACTTGTGACAGTGAATTAAATCATCTTCCATTTACATATCAAAGTTTCCAAGTTTATTTAATTCGTCTAATATATCAGATTTTGCTTCATAGCCATACGGTACTGTATCGATCTTATTTTCTAGGACAATTCTCTTATCATCTTTAGCGTTCAGTGCCAGCTTGTTTATGGTAACAGTGTACAACTCATGTTTATAACTTTTGATGACTGTCATCTCCCTAAATTCTTCTTTATCTTCGAACAAACATCTCTTCAAGTTTTCGATATTTATTGTTTTATTTACAACGCTTCTCTTAATTCCTTTACACCTAACTGGATTTTTATCTAGATATTTGTACGAGTACATCTTAGACCTTAAACCACAAAATTCTTCTAAAACTTCGCTATTTAACTCATCTTTGAATTTCCCTATTACCTTCTTATTTTTTAGTAGTGAAACATTCATGATCTTTTGGATAATCACTTGTATCAAAGTCATCTATATTTTCTTTAATAATTTTAAAAGGATCTCGTTTCAATTCTAGAAAATAACTGTCTGTATCCATGTAACACAGATTCAAATCTGGATCAAACTTCTTTAATTTGTTGTAATAAAACTCGTACATTAGCAATTTTGAGAGGTCGAGAACTGAAAAATCCTATGTAAATCGGTTTGTTAAATTTAACCTTTTGTTTGTACATGTGACTCGCTATACAGTTGTCGTCAAAGATGTTAAAGCATTTGAAATTTGTTTTCTTAGCTTGTTTCATTGAAAATTCTTCATTTCCAAGCTTAATATCACATCTGTTTTCTCACATTTTCCATAGATTTTCCAAAAACTGAGTTGTTCATCAGCTTATAAAAGTCCTTTTCAAAGTCGCTTGTAGCTTTGGTTCTCATGTTTGTGTTTAAAATCAATGTATTCTTTCATAAAAGGCTTCTGATCGAATGCAATAACTCTATTCACATGTTTCAAAATCATACCTTGTTCCAAATAGAACTTCAAATTTCTCGAGATGAACAACGTATTCAGTTTTATCCAGTAGAGTTGTGCAAAGTTTGTTTTTAAAATGTTCTGGAGCAAGAGGTAAATCCTTGTGATGTTCGTGTAAATTCGTTGGATATCCAAGATCGACTTCGAGAATATAGCCATAATCTTCGTCGCCAGTGAGTTCTAAAATTGTTTCTTGCCACTCTTCTTTTGTATACGTTTTAGGATCCATCCACTTGATATCACTAAACGGCAGTTTTTGCATTAGGCCATACCCATAAAGGTTATTAGCATCAACGTATAACAAATAGTTTTCGGGCTTTGTCTTATCGAAATCTTTCAAATATTTGTTATTTGCTTTCACATATCGTTTAATACACTGAGAAATGCCTCCGCGAATACCTTTTTTCGATCATCAAATACATATTATAATCGTTAATTAGCTGAAGCTCAATTTTCGTTAATTTTAACATTGCGTCCCATGCGAGACTGGGAGCTGTTAGATAGTGTGCCGGATCGGAGTTTATAGCAATTTAAGCAAATATTTCTGAAATTTTCAAATATATCAGCGAGCAATAGTACATCTTGGATATTGTACAAATCAGAGTAATTTCCAAGATTTTTCTCTTTTAATTTGTTCCAAACGCTCAAGTAGTGTTGATAATCTTTCTCAGATATGCTCTCGTCTGTTAAAAGTGAATAGAAATCTTGAATTTTTCAGCTCTTCTGTGTAATCAAGTTTTTCAATACTGTCGATAAATTCATAGGGAAATATTCCTTTTCCAGATAGAATTTTAAAGATTTCTTCTTCGTCATTTGGTTGTCTTTCTAGAATTGCGTTCAGACCATCTTGTATAAAAATGATTTGTATGTTTGAAGTCTTCTCTCTTTAGATTTTTAGCTAACTTTTCTATAGACGAGGCCATGAAATCTAAATGTGTCCACGAAAGAGAATTTTATGAACTTTCTAGGTTTGTCACCATCAAACTCATAGCCATATCCAGAAATTTACTGAATAATTTATATATTTTTTCATCGGTGTTTGCAATCAAATCAACATTTCCATATTGTTTAGCCAATTCTTTTATGTACAAATGAGTATCGTAATTTGACATATTGTGGCAGAAAACGGGAATATTCTGAGGAAATTTTCAAATTCAGATTGCAACATGCATGAGCTGCGCCTCGAAACTTGCCGGTTAAATGACAATGATCTCTCACTTTATTATAACTCTTATCTTTCCAACTATCAGGAGTAAAACCATACTGAATTGACCCAACATCATAAGCAGACCATTCACAGATATGACAAACGTTTGAATTTTGATACGAAATTTCTTCTTCTTCTGTCAATTTCATAGGTTTCATGTTCTTAGAATTATATTTTTTCGCTATGTATTTCGATAATTTATTGAGTTCTTCAAACAATTTTGTCGGGACGTTTTTCAAATCTTCTTCATTTTTGGCACGATAACATATCGGTTTGTACATGCGATTTGGTCACATTCGACACTAAAATATAGAGTAAAACCATAAGGAATGTGCCTCTGAATCTTGGTTGTAGTCGATCTTTGTGGATTGTTTTTGCATGTGGGAATCTTCTCTAATATGCTTTCAAAATCCATATAAATTACGTACGGATGGTTAAATTTCTTTTGATAATTAGTAAATTTAGTTGTTTGACCTGGAAATGGCATAATTGGCTTACAAACTTCATGATTTTTACAAATTTCTAAGTGATCTGTTAAATCTCCAGATTTGTAAAAAATGGCTTAAACATCTTCTACACAAAAAATTTTTCTTTCTTTATGTTTAGACAACTGCGAAGAAACAAGCTTATTTAAATCGGTTATCAAAACATAATGAGATTTATCATCTTGTTTAACATACAATAAATCAATGTTTGTTTCAGCGTCATATTTTTCAGAAATTTGTAACGGAACAATGTTAATATTTTCATCAAAACTGTAGACATTGATAGACATTGTTGGATACTTATACTTGGAATTGTAGCTTCGTTTTTCAAATATTTGTATATCTTTCAGAGACATTGGATACTCAAAACCTGAAAATATTTCGTCATTCACAAATTTTTCGTATTGCTTTACACGTTCAAAGTCTCTTTCTGGTTTTTCAATAGCACATCTTATTGAGTAAATAAAGCAAAAATCATCTCTATTTTTTATATTTTATACAAGCTTTTTTATCTTTGATATTCTTTGGTAAATCGATGTATGATCCTGCATTCATCATTTCGTGTTTGTTAAGGCTCAAAACTAGTTGTTTACAACTTTTAAATGTCCATCCGGAACCTTTATTTGGATTATTCGTTTGTTCTCGATGTGTTAATTTATTAAATTGCTTAGTAATAAAGTCGTTTACGTCAAAGATTTCGTCTGCTTTGATAGTAAAATACATTAGACATGTTTGCGGTTCACCATTCACTAAAGTTCGTTCGTATTCACATTCCAAAGAGAGATAGCCCTTAATATTTTTAACATTTTCTTGAAATTTCTCGATTAAACTTTTAATTTCTGACCGCATAATTGAAAGATATTTGTAAATTGACATGGAATTGTCGTTCAAGTTTGTTAAAATGTATTGCTTGAAAAGACCGTGTATTGAGGATAAAACTTCTACATCAATGATATTTTCGGATTTTACTTTAAGAGTTTTTATCAATTTCTTCGATCATTTCAGACTTGGTTTTATCGTTAGTACCGATAGCCAACTTTTCAGCTATTGAATGAAGTTTTTCATCATTAAATAGGTCGAGATTTTTCTTTTCAACTTTGAAATTTCTCTTTAATTCACGTAATTTCTCAATATTAAACATGTTTTTCGTGATCGGCAATTTTATTTTCTCTAGCCCACTGTCTTAAATAATTTAGTTCATTATTGTAAATTTGCTTGTTTTTTTCATGACTTTTAGAATTATAATGGCGATCATAGTTTTTTCTTAAAATTTCTATTTTGCAGAACGGACATGATATTTTATCGCGCTCCATTTAGATAGAAAAATTTATTTAACTAAATGGTGCTTGTAAACCAACGATTGCGCCTCTCACGGCGTGATATCACTACGGATATGACGCAGGCGAAGCGATTATCGTGATGGTCGGTCTGTAGTAGCACACCTCGACTGTCATTGATACACACAGCGCAATCTTTCGGAACTAAAATGTCGGTAATGCAGATTTGCTTTTAAGAATAAAAATTGTGTTCCCGTTTACTATTATAACATTTTCTTTTTCAAAATGTTAGATAATTTTACCTATTTTAAATATGCGTACATTTTGTTACTTGTAATTTTCAAATTATATTTTAAATTAATTTCTTAAATTTTTACTTCTCGATGGGCTGTTGTATTGTGTTGCTGAGTATATATGTCCGCGAATTCGGTTTGGTCGGTTAGGAAGTTTACTTCTGAAACTGTTTCAATGCGAGTGGCCATAGCGGAGAAACACCAAGTTCAGAAGTATTCAGATCGTATTCCGGAACCATTTCTCTATCCGTATCTCGCTCTTCTCTCTCTCTCTCTAGCCTGAATATAGATCCTAGCCTATAAACGGCAGAAGTGATCGTGTCATAGGCATAAAAAGAGAGGGAGAGAGAAAGAGACAGAGGGAGGAGAAAAGGTCGACCGAGAAATGGTTTTGCACTTTTTTGACTTTGAATTTTTTCTATTTAAATGGAGTTCTTGAAAGAGTTAAATGATATTGGAGAATGTAAGTTTAAAGAGTATAAGAAGTTAAATGAATTGGAAGAAAATAAGAAATACAAAATTTTTGAATTTGGAGAAAATGAAAGATAAATTCGAGTTTACAATAATTGCCGAGTTGGAAGATTGTAAAGTACACTTGCCGAACAGATTTTTGACTGTTTTGGATGAAAAAAAGATTAAAGAATTAAACAAAAATGAAAAATTACACTTGATTGTTACTGGAAAGAAGACTATAAAAGATAAAGAAATTATAACAATTAACTTTGTAGAATAAAGTCTTAACTCTAAAACTTGCAGTCCCTCCCCACGTCATAGTACTGTTTTGATAACCATAGTTGGTGTCTTTCTTCATAGGAATCACATGGAATATTATCTACAGTAATACCTTTTGTTTCACACAAAATGTGGCTATATTCTATAAGAAAAATTCTATAATGCTCTTTAATGAATTGTGTTGATAAATCTTGATACTCACAAAAAATTCCTAAGAAATTCATCAATTAAGTCTTGATTATCTTGAAAGAACGTATAATATGGGAAAAATGTCATAAAAAAAACGATGAAAACTCTCTGTTTGTTTATTTTTTACTTTCTTTTCAATATCTTTCGTAATTATATTAAATATGTAATCCCTTACTTTTTTAGTTTTTTGCCGATAGTAAAACACTCCATTAGACGTTTTTTCTGCAAAAGACTTTACAAGTTCTTTGAATTCTGTATCATTTAATGGAAAGTATCAACTGTTCTTTAAAATGTTTTGGTAATTCGTTGAACTCGTTAAAATTGTCTTTTCTTTGTAAGTTTTTGAAATGCTAGAAACTGAAGAGAGCTTGGTGAGTTCATGTTGTTTATTTAGTAGAAAAGTTTTTTATTAAAGTACAGTATGTTTTTAGTAAAAATGTTTTAAATTGATTAAATTTTTATTAAGATAAATCCTTTATTCGTAGCAGATTTGACAACATTTTACAAAGCACAGCTTAAGAAAGTAGAAGCTCAGATTTGGTTAATTTTTCATTCCACAGAGTAGATAGTAATAGTGAATGTACCGATCGCTTTTGGAGACGAACGACTGTAGATTCGGTTAATTTTTCATTGAGATTTGCTGTGTGTTATTTCTCAGCTTCCTTTATGGTACATTGAACAGTATTTTTTACATTGCTTTTCGGTCGGCTCCGAAAGTGCGCCAGGAACCCCATATTACTATCTACTTATATATATATATATATATATATATATATATATATATATATATATATATATATATACAATTTTTCGAGGCTATTACGCTTAAGAATAGACCGCTAGCAGGGTGAGATGAGAATTAATACATTTTGTTGTTTTTTTTCTCTCGTTTTTTTTGTCTTGTCTTTTAGTTAAGTAAACTTGTTTTATCTAATCAATGACGTGATCTGCACATATGTTTCCCATGAATATAGTATTTTTTGTTATTACTAAACACATACAATATTATATGAGTATTGTTAATGTTAGTATGTACTAATACAAGTTCAGGTCTAGTACACTAAATAGGTATCTGAACGTCCATTAAACAATAACTGTATTCTCTTTCAAAATACGCATGTTATTCATGAAGAATTTAAAAACAATCCGATCATTTAAAAAAGGTATAGATACATAATAAAAATTTGTTTTAACTAAAACCAAAAAAGTATTCACATAGCCCACACGTAGTTCAAAATGGCATATTAACAACAATTATGCATGTACGAGTGTGAGGACTAATTTTAAAGCGATTACAATTCAATATACAACATGCAAATTCACAATGACATAAAGCTGATGCGTACAGAAAATAAAAAACTACAATCAATTCGTGATAATTAATACCTGTTCTACTATTATTTCATTAACAATAACAATATATTTTTTAACATTATAAAGACAGATATACACAGAAAGGTTAATTAATTAATACAAGCGTGATTACCACAAAATAGGTTTTAAAATACCGGTTCAAACAATAGAAAACAATGTTTCTTGGTTATCACGGGAATTATAACTTTGGAGGTTGGTACAGGGAAGGCGGGTTGCCCCTCCAGCGGGTGTTTCCCCCACTCTCAAGTCTGTGGCGCTATGAGCTGTGGCGCTGTGAGCACTCCGGCCAAATCTTTTGGCGCTACGACCTGTGGCGCTATGAGCTGTGGCGCTGTGAGCATGGATCCGATTATTTATTCGGTTGTGTTGGCGCTGTGAGCACTCGACCAAATCTGTGGCGCTATGAGCTGTTGCGCTGTGAGCTGTGGCGCTGTGAGCATGGACCCGATTATTTATTCGGTTGTGTTGGCGCTGTGAGCACTCCGGCCAAATCTGTGGCGCTATGAGTTGTGGCGGTGTGAGCACATTCACGTTGTGGCGCTGTGAGCAAATTCACGTTGTGGCGCTGTGAGCTTAGGCACTATGAGCCACCACCCTCGGGAAATGGATTGAGCTATAAAACTTTAAATTGTGTGCGCGCGCAATGCGCGTGTGGTGTGTATTTGTATTGACATTTTTATTTAATACATCATAATTCACCACAATCTTTTCCACATATACCAATATATGCTTAGAGACCACCAAATATTTTTTTTATTACAAAAAGACAGAACTAATTGATTACATGATAATTAACAAAAATATTAATTGCAATACCCTTTCTAAGAGGAGTGTAACTTTAACATTACCTTGAAACTTACCATTCCATTAATTTTAAGTCATTAGCTTTATTGGCGTTTCAAACAATTCTACTCGTGACTCTTTTTCAATGAACAATGAAATCACACAGTCTGGTGGATATATTTCAATGAAAAGATTCCCGAGGCATGCGCTACTAAAGTTTCGTTCAATGAGATTTTACACCGGGACGAGTTGTGAGCTAGACAGACAGTCGGGACTTTTTACAGTTTTAATTACCCTGACAGCAAAGCCAGCGTTATTTGGAACATGAGAGATTTACAGTCTGCAGACAGTTTTATGACGAAACCTTTTCAGTAATGTTGACTATTTATTTCTCCTGAACGGTTGGTACTAGTTTTATTGCGATAAGATAGTTAATACGTTGCATTAGTGTATTTATCAGTTTATGAGTAACTAAATTGAGCAAAGTAATGTTTTTCATACGTCTACTTTGAAATGATCCCATACATATTGAGATATATGTTCTAAGCTCATTTATAGAAATAAATGTAATCTGCAACCTGTTTTAATTTCGAACACTATTAGATTTTACACTCGACACATGGTAAAAGCAACAAAACAAATTATAAAACCCATATTTATAGCATTCACTGTTTTGTATACTGTATAAATGCATAACGCGTGAAGAGCTATTATTTCAAAATCTGAATAATTCGATTCCAGACATCAGGTTTAAAAAGGTTTGCCGAACGTGCGTTGTGAAGCACATGTTTATCTCACCCACCGCAACTATGTTGCCAATAAACTCCAAAACGACTGAAGCCAATTTCAATCAAATTTCACATGTATCCGTAATTTAGTCTAACTTAGAAGATAGGATAGTTTATTATCTGAATTATTCGCTTATGTCGTGAATATAAACGAATAAAATGAAGAAAAGTTTTCAAAGCGCCTGCACATTATAACCTGCAATTTACGAGATAGATACGTATATTAAACAGTGAAACACTATTTGAAGGCGCTAAGTTATGATGTATAATTGTCTAACACTAAATTTTTGGTTGAACTTAAAGGTTGAGTGGTAGACCACTTTTGTAATAAAATACATTATGCATGTACAATACATTTTTGACATATTTTCTTGATCGTGACATCAAGGTAAAATCTACATCGGGGTTGGAAATATAATTTACTTCAACCAGAAATGCTCATAACGCGGGCAAATATATATATAAATGCGAATGTTTGTTTGTATGTTCCGTTATAACTCTGGAACCAATGCACGAAACATTGTGAAATTTTGTACAGTGATTCTACACGTTCCTGGAAAGTAACATAGGCATACTTTTAGAGAGGTGTCCTGGTCCCAGTTTAAAATAGTTTATTTAATTAATTGTTTTTAATTATTATAAATTGTGTTGTTGATGTTGAAAGTGTTTTATATTAGATCCGAAAGACTGGCGCTACGACACGTAATACAACGCAAACTGATACTTAACAGCTGTTAATACTTTCAGCTGAAGTTTCATCAAAGAGGCAGAAACATTTGTTTACATTTAAAATGTAGAAAATTTTTATTATAAAGTGCCTTGATCAGTAGTGTAATGCAGGTTGCATAGAAGACGTCATATGCCTAATTTTAAATTCAGATTGCACCAATGATCAATAAACTGTCTAATGCAATGAAAATATTATTAAACGCTATTATGAAAACAACTCATTGTACAAATCCGTGAATGTTTGCACATAAGGTAATAGAATTTAGTTTACATTGAAGGTAAATGAAAAGAGCCGAAAGAAGACACTTTATGATCGAAATTGGGTTTCTTTGATACATTTTCTTGAAGGCACACTCCTAAATAATACTGGAAATATCTTAGACAGAAAATTAATTTTAAGAGACCAAATTTGATTCTTTATAACCTAATTAGTTTACCGAGATTCATCCATACACATTAATTGTTCTGAATAACTTATAAACACCTAGCAAAAACCACGTAAGATAGAGGCAGGAATGTGGTACCATACCTTCATAATGCGCCCAAAAAGCTCACGAAGGAACGACTATCAATTATCTCAGCAATGTTTAGAATGTGATAGAAAAAGAATTCAACGGGAAATTGCGTGCGGAGCCGCAAAAAATTATTGAAATGCGCAGCGAAGCGCGCCGGTCTGCTAGTATTATATAATAATAATAATATCTATATATAATTATATATACAGATATAGATAGAGCTCGATGATATTGTATTGCATGTCTCTCCACGGGATTTAGCTAACCATTACAAAAAGCCGGCTTGGGTTAATACGACTTACAATTACAACTGCACGTTTGAGGTATAAAATTTAAATTTTTTATTTTGTATGTCTTAGATTTCTGGAAATATAACTTCTGTCAGTTTATCGTTCACATTTTTTCTGATAAATATCTAAAGAATTAATTTTACAATGATGGATAAAAAATTTTGCATGTATTCTCATTTATATACAGTGCTTGATAATGGCCATGTTCTTCCATGGAATTAGGCTGAGCATTTACTACGATGACTTCAACCATCCGCAAGAGTTTTGAAAAATATTTTTCTGTAGATTTTAACATTTCATGAAACTATATTTTCATATTGTACTGTAAATTAGATTTAAAAAAAATATTAAATATTTGAAACCCTGTGTAGTCATATTTTACTATTCTTTTTCGTCTCTAACGTATTGAGGATAACTTTACATTGAATGCATCAGTGTACAACTATATTTATTTTTTTAATTAATACGAAAAGACGGCAATATATGTAACCTGAGTATCTCCACTAACATGGGAATTATTTCTCACAATCCTAAACAACTTGTGAGATTGACCGTAATTTTAAAATTCAAACTGGAATAATAAACTTGGGAGGACATTATAATTTACGAAATCTGACATTTTCTAAGGAGTGAACAGAATCAATTCGTATCCCAGAGATAATGTGTATAAATAAGCTGTCACTCTCAGGCCATAACCCCTCTTACAATATACCCCTGGAACCGTCAACCACTCGCTACCCACAGTAAGACTCACCTTGACCATTCTGACTTACTCATTTTTTTAAAGATTTTTTAATATGCAAAATTCCAATTCTTCGTGTATTAATTGTGTTGTAATTCGTATTCAAGTATAACCTATAGATACATAAAATAACCAAAGTTTATGCCAAGATTATAAGTACCATAACGATTTGTAATTGTAGTAAATATTAAATAACAGAACTTATTGTATGTATTATGATATAAAGTAAAAGTATAAAAGTATCAGACTGCCTCATGTGTTGTAGGGCAATAAACCACTCTCACTCTCTCTCTCTCCAGTTTAAGTAGAAAATTTTGTTTTATTGTATTATTTATTATCGTATATACCTAGTCTGTCGTAAACAAAAGTTTCATTTTAACTATTTGAATCGTGAAAAATAATTAAATTAATAAAACTAATAGGTAACGATTTGATCATAAGATTATGTTGGTTAGGCCACAATCAATACAAAATTGGTGATGTTGCATATAGGAAATAGTTTAATTTTTATAATAAATATAATCAATCACCATATAATGATGTAAACATTAAATATAACTGTTTTAAATTGAATTACGAGATAATAATGATTTCGCCCATCTACGTACTTACTACCAACAATCCAAGATTTTAGATTCCTCGTCTTTTTAAAGACGATGGAGGTAGAACTAGACAGTGTACTGACAGAATCACAGATACATATCCAGAATATCAACAGAGTGGTATTGGAGTCTTGTTGTAGAGGCTCTTGATCAACTAGACAAGTATTCCTCTCATGGTTTGATGTTGGATACAATGAGCTGGTATTAACTACAGGATATTGTGCTAGACTGACACAGATACACGCATACATATGCACATCCTTGGTGCATAATCGATATTTCACTGTCCTGTGGCAGTTACAATTGTTACCACTTTGCACCCACAAGCCAGAATTTATTGATCAGCCGAAACCTTGGGGTTTTCCTATGCTATGTATCATAACCATTAAACATAATTAATGAATATAAAATTATATCTACTTGTTATTATAACATTTATCCAATCAATCACGAGGAACTCCCGCACTAGAATGACAATAAGATCTATCATAAATATGACTTTTCTTTATGAAACTTTGTGTAAATATGTATCGATTAGAGTAGGTTTCATGTGATAAAATGTGTATTCTGACAGCAGCTATCCCAAAGATTTGTCAGTCGAGTATGTATTCCTTAGCAAAAAAAAAATTTCTTTCGTCATTGCTGAAATCTTTATATCAGATATATAGAATTGTGTATAATTATTACTATATATAAACAGCATGTTGGTTATTTCAATTGTACACCCATTTTATTTTTATAATTTATTTTAATTTTTAAAGAACATTTAATTAATAGTGTTCGACTAATAATATTCAAACACTTTAGTTTGTAAACAACAGCCACATGGTTGAATCTGCATGTGCTAAGAAGCTAACCACGTGAATAGGTACAACAAAAATCCTTGGGTGCGAATACCTATGTAATTGTGTTGAAATTGTTGACATAGATTTGATACTATTGGGCTGAAGGTTATCAAACTACAATGCACTTACATGCGATTTATATTAGAAAAACACATGCCATATCACTAAATGTAATTCTTTCTTATTTGTATTGTTAATATGTAATGTTTTAAAAACTTGAGTAAAACTGATCTAAATATTAAAATATCTGTTTAATATAATAATCCCACTGTAATGTATACTTATAGAAATCGAATAGGTATAGACGTATTTCCCGGCACAAATTAAAGTAATTTACATTTTTTACATTAAAAAGTAATATTACTCCTAAATAAGTAGATGGGATTTATAACTTTAAACGATTAAATATTACTAGTTTGAGTATTACACCTGATCAAATCAGCTATTATTAAATTTATACATAATTCGTTTACTTTTGTCACGTCATATTGTTTTGGGTATTATATAATATTTAATATAACGAATATGAGGTCCCACACTAGTATCAGTTCAATACCACCTCATCGTATCGCGTACATCAACACATGTTGTGTAACAATCTGCCCAGCTATAATCATCATAAACAGTGAATTAGTTGTTTGCGATAGGCTAAACAAGTAGCTGTGCGTAGGTACAAATAAGCCTGTAATCACCATGGTAAATCGTACAGGACAGTGGATCGATAATCCATTGCTGTGTGTTGTATTAACACCTTGTATCCAAGACAGTACATCTACAGATAAGTGGTGATGAACCATCACATCGTATGCCAACATCACAACACACATAATGGTGTGTAACCATGTTGGCCCTGCAGCTTATCTCATAAACAGTATGAATTAAGTTCTTGGGATAAGCTAAACAAAGTAAGCTGGCGTAGGTACAGTAAGCCTGTAATCAACCAATCGGTTAAATATCGTAACAGGACAGTGATTCGATATCCATTGCTTGTGTCGTAGTTATTAACACTTTTATCTAAAGCAGTAACTACTACTACAGCATGGTGAATTTATCCAATCCATTCGTAATTACCAACATCAACACATGTGTGTAACATGTGGCCCAGCTTATATACTCATAAAACAGTGAATTATAGTTTTTTTGGATACGCGCTAAACAAGTAGCTGGCGTAGTTACAAGTAAAGCCGTAATCCCAACCAAGGTAAATACGTACAGGACAGGTGGAATCGATATCTCATTGATTGCAGTGTGTGTATGTACACTATGATAATACTAAGCAAGTACTCTTACAGCAATGGTAGATACCAATCCATCCGAGTATCCAACATCAACACATGTGTGTAACGATGTGCCCAGCTTGATCTCATTAAACAGTGAATTAGTGTTTTTGGATAGCTAAACAAGTAGCTGGTTCGTAGGTACAGTATGACCGTAATCACCGTGGTAAACTCTTGTACAGGGACAGATTGATCGATATCCATTGCTATGTGGTGGTGTATTTAACACTTGTAATCTAAGGCAGTAACTCCATATCAGCATGGGGTGTGTATACCAACCAATCGTATCCAACGATCAACACATGTGTGTAATACAATTGATGCCCGGCAGCTTATCTCATAGAGACGAGTGAATTAAGTTTCTCTTGGATAGCTAAACGACAGTAGCTGGCGTAGGTACAGGTGAGTCCGTAATCCACGCATGGTAAATCGTACAGGACAGTAGATCGAATATACCATATGCTGGTGATTGTGTATTAACACTTGTATCTTAAGCAGTACTCTACATGCAAATGGTGATAGCCATCCATCGTAATCCAGACAATCAACACATGTGTGTAACAGTGTGCCCAAGGCGTTTATATCTCATTAAACAGTTGGAAATTATAGTTTTTGGATAGCTAAACCAAGTTAAGCTGGGCGTAGGTAACAGTAAGCCGTAAATCCCCCCCCCACCAATGGTGAAAAAGTTCGGGAAACAGGACAGCTGATCTGATATCCATTGGCTGTGTGTGGGGTATTATATTACCACTTGTACTAAGCAGTACTCTCACAGTTATGGTGATTCACCTATCCATCGTATCTGACATCGTCCCATTTTGAGGATATTAATGGAAAATATAGCGGGCCTTTGAGATAAGGCTCCCAAGTAAGGAACCAATATCGGTATGT
>NW_025781371.1:0-43206 GCF_021130785.1 Homalodisca vitripennis | reverse complement strand
ACATAATGCACAGTTTTGAGTAGCCTACTTGTTTCAGAAGACAACTAAGATATTTTTATGTCTTTAAATGTATCGTCAATGTTATATAGTAATTTTTCTTATATAGTAATTACAGTACTGCAAGAACATTTTAATGTCATTTCCAACTTATGCTCAACGTTATCTTCCACGCTTTGCTTGGGATCAGTTGTAAATTATACAATGGTAAAGTACGTATAAAACTAAGAGTTATTGTGTTTTATTACTTATAAGTTATATTAACGTCTTGTAAAATGGGTGAACATTTTGTATTACTATAATCCCTTAAGCGGTGAACAGTTTATTGTAGCCTATAGTGAAAATTGAAAAACGTAGGAGAACTTCTACGAAGAGTTTATTGAACTTGGCGTGTTGAAGAAGAGAAGATTTTTATACATTCAGATCAAGGCGAGATTTGATTTTCGTCCTTGTCAAGTGCAAGAACGGATTTTAATCGGTTAACAGACCGGAGGCATGTTGTTTACACACTTGTAGTTACACACATTGGCGAGAAGATAAGAGCCGCGCGACCTCCAGCGGAGGAAGGCGTGAAGAAGCGGCGGCGGCGGGCGCGACTGTGAGGCCGCCTGACCTGTGGCTCGCACGGATAAATATTCATAAGGCCCTAAACTGACTGATAACACTGATAAATTATGTGAAAGTCATTAGAAGGAGCCGTGATAGACCCACGCGCCGGCGGCGAGATCCAGGGATAACTCGCAAACTAGCCGGTGAATGATGCGACTGCCTCCGGACCCAATCAGGTCGCGGCTGTTAAACAGAGCTTCTTCTAATTGGTCAGCTGATAAGGAAGATCAAAAACAAGGATTAATTATGCGGAATTAGTGACTAACAGGTCCGGCCAAGATTCGGTAAAATCTCGGAAGTTATTTTTCGTCGGGAGAGACCGAAGATGTTCAGACCAGAACGTCGCAGTTTGCCTGACACGATAGGCTTTACTGAATGTTGAAGCGATATTTTGCATAGCACGCTGAGTGTTTTTAATCCAAAAACCTACGTGTAATGTGAAAACATGGTATGGTAAAATTTCAATAACACGAAGTAGAAATTGTATTTCGAAAAAACCAATACATGGTGTACTAGTGACATTACATATTGTAAAGATAGCTTTCGGACATTCTTAATCTTTATATAATAAAAAAGTAAAACACTACGGTTCGAGAACTGTAATCTGCTTAAGTGGTTTGTTCAAAGTTTGTTTTTGACGAGTTTGTTAATGACTACTATTGGCCTCTGGTGCTCTGTGGTTGGTCGATCAGTGCAGACTTATTGTGACTTGTGTTCTCTTCTTCAGTTTTTATAAGGGATTTGTTTTATTAAGTACATTTTTTAGAGATAGTGTGCACAGAGTTGACACACAGCATGGTTGTTGTGATCCCTGACCTATGCGTGACCAATGATCTGGTTATTCAACCTGGATTTTAGTTATGTGTAGACTAAGTATTCACCTGAGGAAGAACTCAGATTACATATACTGAAACTTAGTGTTTTTTTTTTGTGAACGATGGAAAATATCCGGAAAGTTCCTTCTCTTCTACAGAATTTAAAAACCCTCTTATATAACGTTAAAGAAGCACAAATCAATACAGGACGATTAACTCGCCAAATCCAATGTCCGAATTCGTGTTATTCTTTCGAATTATCCATCGCTAGTAATACTTTTAAACATCACATTTCTTTTAATACGATAGATTAAGAAATTCCTACTATGATCATAAAGCGCCTACTTTCGTTCATCTTAAATTATTTTCGGTCCAATATATCTCTGTTATCATAGTTGAGTTTGCTTTGTTGCACCGATTGAAATATATACATACGCAGGTGTAAGAGCATAATGCAGCAAAAATAAATAAATAGATAAAATAAAACATTACTTAGGTGGGTTTTATTACAGTTTAACTCTGTTGTAAAAGGTTGATCGTAAAATTGTCGTTGATAACTGCATTAAAAGTACTGATTAAGATAAGAACCTGCATTACTGAAGGACAGTATACGTCACACACACCACACACGCGCGCGCGCGCGCGCGCGCGCGCGTTAAAAGTTTATTTTTTTACAAACACATTCCATTTTATTATCGGGATAAACTCTTTGCTCAACAGTGGTTACATAAAATTTTAAAATAATAAATATTGTTTCTGTAAAGCTCATATATGCTTTCAAGAGTAAAAATCTAAAGATATATAAAATGGTAGATTATAACATATTATTTTGTTATCATACTGTATTATAATATTTACAAAGAACAGTAGATTCAATTTAACAGGTTATTTTCATTAATAAATGCCAGTGGGGTGGAGCCCTGATTGGGAGTGAAAAATCCTTGCTTAGGCGCCTCTAGGACACGAGATAAAGATGTGTACAAATATCATATGTATATGCCAATGCCGCAGTGTAACGGGTACTACAGGTTATCGCAAGATAAGCAGATCAAGCAACGTCGTGCAGCGTTGCTTGATCAATGTGACTGATCATGTGTGACTGCAGAGCAATCCTGTCTTGCAAGCAGCACTGGTAAAATGAGACTTTACTTTACTTGTTATTACTTTTTACTCGTATTTCATGCTTTTCGCTTCCTTATTTTAATTCGAAAATATATAATCAATTTAAAGAGAAAAATGTTTATGAAATTTAGAAGTTGCACGTGTAAAACAATAAACAAACATTGAATATTAATTTTGGATTGAATACTTAAAATTTGGCTTGCTAAAATATAATAATAAAGTGTAAAAATAATATAAAGTGTAATAACGGTAGTCGAAATATATTCCAACCATTTTAAATGTAGTCCAAATGCTGTATGAAACACATATAAATTTATACTTTAATTCTAAGAGTTTATGAGACAGACAAGAAACAAGGCGTCAGTAAACATGCAGAGGAAGTCGTTTTGGCAAGGAATGAGGAATGCGGTTAGTTCAGGAGTTGTTGATTCATTACACTTCAAACATCTTGGAACCAGAATGAAACTTGTTCTCCCGGTGCAGCCGGCCTGCATTCAATGCTTGTTCTGTAGCCAGTAATAAATAAAAAGATATTTTGCGAGTCCGATGCCGAATCCGTTCCCTCAGGTCGCCGATGCAGGTGCTGCCCTTCTTGTTGATCTCGGAATTTATAGCAGCCACCGTGATATGATAAGAGCAACGCACGTGGCAGCAGATGGACGCTAATGATAATTGTAAAGTTCACCGCCAGATTACATCTCGCACTTCCCACAATTGTTCTTTGTTTATTGCTCCGGTTGCGTTGTGGGCCTTCATTTGGACTCTGACGAAGCCTTGAGCGACCTCCCCGGATATGAGCTGTTAGATGACTCAGTTTCCTCCAGTTGGCTGTCTGGATGTATACACTGCTTAAATTTTGCATTAAATTTTCTAGCATTAGGTGTGGTTGGGTACAAAGAGTAGAATTTGAGCTATGGGGCAAAACTAACCTAGAAGACACGAGCAGTTAGATGAGTCAGTTTCCTCCAGTTGGCTGTCTGGATGTATACACATCTAAATTTGGTATGAAATATTCTAGCATTAGGTGTGTTTGATAACAAAGAGTAGAATTTCAGCTATGGGGCAAAAATTACCTCCCCGGATACGTGCAGTTAGTTGAGCCATTTTTTCTAGGTGATTGTCTGGATGTATACATTTCTAAATTTGGGATGACATCTTCTAGCAGAATATTGTGGTAGGTAACAAAGAGTAGGGTTTCAGAGATGATGAAAATCTGCATTTTGTCATGTCGCAACAGAAATGTTTAGAAAACTAAAATAACATAAGTTCTGGTATTGGATGTTGCAGTACTGCAGGTTATCATCCCTTTTTTATTGCCTTTGCATTTTCATCCTCCCTCTACATCCCGCACCCAACACTGTTGCCGGTTTTACTGATTTATCTCAACATCAGGGAACAGTTGCTGGTCAGCAGCGATATGGCAACGCCGCGTCGCTTCAAACGTCTTTGGACTATTTTGGTACGGGCGGCTCTAGAGTAGTATTTACTATGATGGGTATTAAAAACGTCTAGTGCAAACCCATATTCATTCTTATGTTTAATGTAACTCACAAAAAACTCACGTGTTGCCAGCCATTTGCAAAAGTGTACGAAGATAAACCTGTTAATTGTAAAGCTAAGGTCATCTGACCTTGCGTGGTGAAATAGAAAGATTTGCGACGATTTTTAAATCGTTGTTTACAAGGAGCTTTTTGTAGCAAAAAAAGGCTGGGGAATTCCTAAAATCAACCAAGCCTAATCAAAAAGGAATTTAGTCTATAATGAACGTGACCAGACCATGAATCATATTTGAGGTAGGCCTAATATAAGAGAAGTCGCTGACAACGATTGGTTCCCTAATCACAAGTTTAGCTGATGGCAAGGCCAAAATTGTCAATTTTCGTAATGAATGGTTTAAATCTGCGTATTAAATGTGTTTCCAGATAAGATGAATCAAGTACCCAACCAGTTATGAAATCCAATCACCTTGAAAACTGATCACCTTTTGCTACCTGGTTACTCCTGCATTCTGGGTGGTGGTTCCGTGAATATTTCGCATTCAGGCGCATGTTAACTTGTAACTCTTTCCTCTTATTAACTGTGATATTTTGTTTTAAATAATGATTAGTGATAATGCATATAACCCAAAAATTCAATACTAATAAATTCAAAAATGTTTTTTTAGGTGAAAGACAAACAATAGCTTCAAAAGTGTAACACATTTTTGTTAAGTAAAATTTTAAATTAATTTTGACTTTTTAATTTATCAAGTCTATTTAAAATTAGAGCTAAAAAATATAAATATGATTTTCCAGATGGTCACAACTTTAAAATTATTAGAACTGAAAATTCTCTTCGCTTTAGTGGCAACCCTGATATTGCAAGACATAACGGTTTCTCAAATCTTAAATTTTAAATCCGGTAGTGAGTTAAAGATTCTAGAACCATCGCAAATAGGCAAACTCTCTTATAGACAGTGGTTGTACATTTTGCAGTAATAATGTTGTTGGTGCGGGTATTGTAAATATGGTTAATCTGAGGACTTCAAAATAGGTACACGTTTATTTCTTAAAAGGAAATTGTATATACAAGTATGTTGTATTCTTCACTGTACTCCATATAGAAAATTTCTTTCATATAGATACTTGTACTATGAGGCGGTCCATTCCAAAACTCACAAAATCCATTTTTTCGAAATTGAGTTATTGGTATCACTGCATTTAGCAGAAAGAGAGGAATAAAGCAGTCAGGTCATATCTTTCCAAAACTAAACTGTATCATATGGATATTTATGGCTAAAAACTAGGTGTCATTTCCAAAACTCACTTAATTTCAGTAATGCTATTCCAAAACTAGCATAATCCATCAGCCAATGGGATGGCGTTATTAATGTCATGTGATCATTAATCATCTATCATTCCAAAACTATCTTTATCCTCTTACCCAATGGGTGGCCCTGGATTCAGTCACATGACTTTGTTTATGTTTGTAATTTTGTCTTGCCTCTGTATTGCTGCCTGTGAATTGTTCTGTATTCACTTAATATTTTTACAATCTAAATAAGTTAATTGTGAAGTTGTAATGAGTTTATCAGAAACCATTTTACCAACTCCACCTAATAAATCAAGGAGAAGGAAATCAAATCCTGAAGAATGGAAAAAGACAAAGGATAAGAGAAAAAGGTAAGCAGAATAATAACCTACAATTTTGGCTTATGTAGGCTAAGGTTTATTGAATTATCTGTTTGGATACATGATAGTCCAGCCATACAATTGTTAAGCTTCGGATTAATGGATGTTTTAACTAATGTGAGTTTGGATAAGCATGAGTCCGGATTTCATAAAGTTGTTTTTCCAGTCATCGGTCATTGTTTGTAGGTGTGTGGTCATTGTTTAAATAGCTCTAACCAATTTTACTTTCTTTAAAACCTTTAGCCTGGATGAATTTGTTTGGTTTTCAGGCACATGCCTACTCAAATGCCAGAACCTCCAAGATGTTTTCATAACGGCCCAAACATACCAATGTAAATCACTAAGGATGTCTGACGTAAAGGAGTTCCATGATGCATTTTATAAATACCCTGTGAAGACTCAGCAAGATACATTCATCCTGAAACATATTGAAGTGTCATTACCTCAAAGAGAAAGATCCAAACAAAATGGTGGAAAGAAGAGCGTCGCAGTTAAGTACCTAGTAAAAATTAAGGGGACCAAGACTTTAAGATTCAGGTATGTCAGAAAACATTTCTCGGAATTTTAGGTGTTAGTAGATTTCGTGTTAACAACATTGCGAAAAATTATGCCACCCCACCGGACAGATGCCTGTTGAAAAAAGAGGTGGCGCTAGGCTCATAGAGAAATTCCGCATTAAAAGAGAAAGTGTAAAATCATTTATTGAAAAGCTAAAGGGAGTAGAATCTTACTATTGCCGAGGAAGAAGTTCCAGGCAATATCTCAGTTGTGAATTAAATATTTCAAAAACTTTGGAAAATTTACAACTCTAGTGTAAACGAGTCTTTAAAAAGTCAAAAGGATTTTCTTCAGGAATATTTTCTGCCAATGTTACAATATTGGAATTGGTAGACAGTGACTGATGCTTACTCAAAATGTATTGAACTGCGTGAGAAAATCAGGTTGAACAGAACCAAGTACACAAAGTAGAATTGATGAATTCAGTTGAGAGTTCACAAGCTTCGAGGTAAAGCTTTCTATGCCAAACTTAGAGAGGAAAATGATAATATGGTTACCTTTTCATTTGACTGCCAAACAAATTTAGTTAACCCTAAGGTACCGGACCAAGCAGCTTACTATAGCCGCCAGTTGTATACTTACAACTGTACAGTAGTGAAGGGTTCTTCAATATCAAAAATAACAAATGAGAATGTTTTTTATATATACATGGCAAGAAAACGAGCACAGTAAAAGTTCAAATGAAATATGTTCCATAATTTTTTGATGTTTTGTCAAAAAGTTACCTGAGTTCGTTTAAGACAATTCGATTGTGCGCTGATGGTTGTGGAGGGCAGAATCGTAATTCTATAATGGTGAATATGTTAAGCTACTTTTTGTTGAACGTTGCCCCTGCTAATATCAAGATATATTGAACTTATATTCCCTGTACCTGGCCACTCTTTCCTTCCTTCTGATAGAGTGTTTGGTCGGATTGAGAAGACACTTCGAAAGATACCAACCATCACTAATCCAAAAACCTACATTGACCTATTTGCTGAGCATGGCACAGTACGCATATTAGGTGTAGACTGTTCAGTTTATAACTGAAAGAAAACTGCTGCTGAATATTTAACACCATTGAAAGCATGGCATTTTAAATTTAGTCTTGTTAAGAGATTTGTTTTTAGCAGAAACATTCAACGGAACAGGGTGTTGGTAAAAGGGGAGAGGAGCTACAACTCCAATTGCGAAAACCCCACGTGTTTGACAAAACCTGGTAAATCTATTAAAGATATAGTTTTGTCAGCAGTCAAAAAAGGAGTTCTAATCAAAAAGGCAAAATTAACAGACAATCGCAGAATTACTAAAAAAACATTTTGGTGATGATTGGGATCAAAGAGAAGACCTTCAGTTCTTCAAACGTTTGATGATGGAAAACGAGGGAATCACAGAAGAGGAAAGTACCATACGTGGAAGAGTATTGTGAAGGTCACCAAGCCCAAGAAGGATGATTTTGTAGTTTAGTAGACTACACATTAGTTCTACCAGTGGGACTTTCCTCAATTTGTTTTTAACAGTTGTCATCAGTTTGTTTTATTTTGTAGTAACTAGTAAGGTTGATCTTCTTAAAGATGACAAAGGTTTTACTGCCCTTCATTGTACTTTTACGTGTTTTGATGTATAAATAAAAATGATATATAAGTACACCATTCTTTTTATAATTTCACCATACTCCCAGTGATGGTCAATTAAAAGAATAGCCCCTAAGTTAGTCAAAAATCACAACATTTAATTTGTTTTTAAGTGTTTTATGTTAGCCAAAATTTAAACGTGTCATGACATAACTAACTTTATCCTAACACCATCTTTCCAAAAAGTATCTTTATCCATTGGTGTCAGGGCAAAACTAACATTATCCAAACTTTAATGTTAATTTCTGGAAAAAACTAGACATCTAAAGTGAAAAAGGTTTACACTATTTTATGAAAACATGTATCCTTCACCTGAAGAAAACAAAAAAATAATTTTTACTGTAAAGTTATTAAATTAAACGTTTTTATTGTTTCCTGAAAAATTTCAGGAATTGGATTATGTAAGTTTTGGAATGGACCGCCTCACTTTCACCGTACTGCATATAAATTAAAGACTATATTATTAAGAAATATATTTACCTGCAAGAGTACCCACACAAAACATAACAATTTCTGGAAACAGTCGATTTTAAAGTTTAAAACAACATCTGTTCTCACAGTTTCATCAACCCACATTTCAACACTGTAGTTAAGATATGGATAAAACCCCGTAAGACGTTTCTGATAAACAAACCCGCAATGTTTTTAGTTACTTTCTTTTTAACAACACTCTTACAATTCGCACTGAAACTGGTAATCAAATATTATCCAAATGATGTACCTATGGTAGGCATAATTAATTAAATGCGATTGTTGACTTTAGCTCCATTTCACTTTCCTTCTAGTGCAGTGTCTCAAATATGATGCTGTAACAGATTTGACTGCTGGAATCTGGAGTCCATGTCCTTCTGAAGAGATCCAATAGAAGTCGGCGTGAACTCCAGATTCCAGATCTGAACTCAACAATTTAGTCAAATTTATTTTTCCCTATCACAATAAATATAATTTTCATTAATGTTGAACTGTATACATGTTGTATATGACATACACGATTATTAATCGTGCTATTAACGAACTTCTACAATGATCTTCTGATCAATCTTCTCGTTTTAAACAGTAAATCCACAGTGTCTAACATAAACTTTGAAACAATCTGTAGGAAATGTAAATGAAAACTCAACGTCAATGACCGAGGCGAGGCGGTAGTTTAATGAGAACAGAGGTGATAGATTCTCAATCACCAATAGATCCGATCAGATTCTAGCCTGATAGTAACAGCTGGAGAGGCTCATTTGGAGGGTTTATTGTTCAGTTTAAATTCCTTAAAGTGAGGAGCCACCAAAGTATACATCACACCTTCATGGGCCTCTCTAAAAACAACAAAGAGACGATGTTTCTTAACATTTCGTGTTCTTTGTTTCAGTGATATGATAAAGTTAAATCTATATATATAAAAATGAATGTTTGTATGTTTGTCCTTTATGGAATCGTGAACTATTGGACCGATCATTCTATATATATAAAAATGAATGTTTGTATGTTTGTCCTTTATGGAATCGTGAACTATTGGACCGATCATGATGAAAATTTGTACGTATATGTATTTTTTTTCCACGGAGAAGGTTTATAAGCTATGCCCATCCCTTTCCCGATTCAGGATTCCGCCCCACTGGTTACAGAAATACCCATAAGAAAATGCATTGCAGCAAACATATGTTAACGCCTTTTCAAATTTTTAATCAGCTGTTCTTTGTAAACATATATTACACTTATAGTTTTTAAAGCATAGAGTAAGCTTAAGAGAAACGACAAATTTTGTTTAAACTGTTTTTGCAATCACTGTTAAACATAGACTTTACTATCCAGATAATACAATTCAAATTTGACGTAAAAATTCACCTTTAACTGCAATATTTATTTAATATAAACCATGCTCATGCTTGATCAGAAGAGTAATGCAGATATCATAATTACTATCTTACGTTGGCTACAAATATAAAGAATGTTATAAAATCAACCTTAGTTGTTTTTTTTGACAGAAGTATGGTTCTCAAAACTCCGTGTGTACATATTCTCTCGATCGAGACAACAAAGCAAGCTCAATCGTGGCATCGGAGATATAACTAATTTAATCTAAAATTTATTATAGTAAAAAAAAAATTACTAAGTAATATAAGGACTTCGGTTCTTAAGATTTGCGTGCGAAGCCGTGGGTAAACAGCTAGATAGAGGCAGGAATATGGTACATACCTTCATAATACGCCCAAGAGGCTCACGATGGAACGACTATCAATTATCTCAGCAATGTTTAGAATGTGATAGAAAAAGAATAAGTGAATATAGTGTACTGTTTTCAACGGGAAATTTGCGTGCGAAGCCGCGGGCAACTTTTGCAAAAAATTATTGAAATGCGCAGCAAAGCGCGCCGGGCCCGCTAGTACTTTATATTTATTTTGAAATGTGCAGCCATCTAGAATAGGGTGAAGCTAAAATCATCTTTATTGCATAAATAAAGAATTCTTAATATTTGTACGATTTTTTAGATTTTTAAAACCATTATTTGCATTAACGTTTTGCATTAATTGAAAGCAATTACAATTTAAATGCGTCTTTTGTGGATTTCAAATAAATCCGACTGTAGGGTTCGACCCAAATCTGACTTCCAAAGTTCCAATGTTAATATTATGAGAGTACTTCTGTTTAGTTTCAAACAGCTAAATGTTAAAACATACATGTGTTTACAAAGGAAGTTATTCTGAATTCACTAACCAAATGGAGATCAGCTGATTGGTTGTAATATACATATGTATTTCTTCAAAATTAAAAGTATTCTAGGTACCTTTTTAATCTTTCTTTTCTTATAAATCTTTTTAGGGTTTTAACAAATACTTTATGGTAAGAACTAGCCGAATTAGTCCAACCGCTCTGTAGATTAGCGCTTAGTAACACATTTTGTGATTTATTTTTCTTTATAATATTTACGTACAAACCTTGAAGTTAATGTTAATCTATTATTGTATGATTCAACACATCGATTTTTAATTGTTCAAAATGAAAATCCACAGCGTTACCGTATTCTCTACGTCGGTAGATCCGATATCCAGATGAATTTTTACAGGTTCTCTCATTTTATTTAACATATTTGTTTAATCTCGTGTTATAATTTTTTATTTTGAGACAATATACGAGCAATTAATGTACCACTTTAAACCTGTTTGATTGTGTAACTTGGCCGTTACTATATATCCTGTCACCAAAAACCGTAACATTCAAATTGTTAATCTTAATTAGTGTATCTATAAATTAAGCTGTTTTCCTATCATTGTGCCAGCCACTTTTGCTGTAAGTTTCCACACGCATTTTCCAATTAACGTACTTTTCCTTATTTCAATAATGAAATAGCGACAACATGGTTTGTGTGTAAGAAGTCCTTGAAATTTTCTATTGGTGCCTGGACCGAATTGTATTTTGCGTCACAAATCCTATACGTTGGCTTCTGCAATGATGAATGAATGCATGAGCAGCCAACGTTAGGACCACTAGGTCCTTTCTTACACTTAACCTGGTTGCTATCTTATCGACGAATGCTTAGACTGCCAGCTTGCATAAGCCATACTGATTACCGTTTCTACCGATTGTGAATTAGATAAGCTAATCACTTTATAGATCCGTTTCCTTTAAGTAAATCTTGTATAAGCAGTTCTATTTATTTGTGGTTTCAGTTTAACATTTGTTGTCTGAAGATAGCTCCTCACAGTGATACCAAAATGTTTATTCAGTAACATTAGTACCCAATCTTCACAGCAACAAAGCTGGGTATTGCTTTTCAAGTTCCAGTTTTGGTGAAGTTTTTTCATACCATTGAAATCTCTATGTTTCGGGTGTCAACCTTAATCAGATGGCACATGTTTGCTTAGCTGAAGACTGTTGTGAAACAAGTCTTAGATAAAGAACCATTCAATACATTAAAATAATTAATCTGACCGAAAAAAGTCCTACTGAATTTCAGATTACATTATTCAGCACTGCCCATGGCGTAGTGTAGCGGGTACAACGGTTATCGCAAGATAACCGGATCAAGCAACGTCGAGCGTGGCTGCTGCTTGGATGGGTAACCGTTGAGCGATCCTGTTTCTTGCAAGCAGCCCGACTACCTGGCCATTGGTAGTGGTTCAGAAGTCAACTTTAAGCTGTTGGTCCCCGGGTTAAGTGTTAGAGTCTTATCCCTAACTTCGCCTGGTAAAATAAGACATTGTATTGATTTAATTCAGCTTTATTACATAGAGCAGACTTTCAAAAGAAGGTAATAGAATCACTGGCAAAATCACCAGTTGGGTTATGGGAATGAAACGTGCACTTTAAAAGTTTCCGGATGACTCGCCTGGCTCGTGCCACGTAGCCCAGAGACTAGGGTGGTGGTTGTGCAATGGAATATTTTCCGACACTCTCTTCCACCACGGATCAACCACACTCTCAACCACACAACGACGTCCTGGGCCTTGCCTTTCTCTCCTCCACGTGGCATTCGCTCATCCACTGTCCACCCACTCCCGTTATCGTCCCGACCTTTTGTGGTTTTACTATTTTGTACCCATCAGCTCTGAGCTAACCAGTGATCCACCACAAATTCTAGGAATTCCTGAAGAATGTTGGCATCTCTTTGCTAATCGCCCTCCTGAACCGGATACCGAGTATCGTATCAAGTTGCCTTGATCAGGAAGAAATTCCAATATCCACTAGCATGACATGGTCTACTAACAAATACCATGTTATTTACTCCCTCGTATTCAACAATGCTATGGAACAGAATTCAAGCATCCTGTGGGAAGACATGGAGTTCCAAGAAAATTGTAAAATCACAGAGTTTTGGAATCAAGATTTTGCATTAGAACAACGATTTTGATAATTGTTGTCATATTATTACTGATAATAAATGCATTCTAGAGTTATACCAGGTGTCCCACGAAGAGGTTTATACGTTTAATTTATATTACTTGCCCGTTTACGCACCTAACATTTGCACACTCTACGCAGTGCATTAAATAAGTAAAAAATGCAGTATGCCAATTAGGATCTAGCTCATGAACTCAATTATACGAGAACAAAATTGTACTCTCCTGTCCGGATCGTCATCAAGAAGATTATGGATTAGATGACTTTTGTAAAATTTAATTTTGTTTTTCTTAATTATTCTCTGTACTGAAGACTTTGGAACACCAGTTTTTCAATATTTTGTTTCTACAACTGTTAGGGAGCTTTACACAGAATGTTAAAAAAACCCACTTTATAATATACCCCATAAAAAATAACCCATAATAATTGTGCAGAGTTTTAAAATGTTGGGTGCATAAATTAATGGGCAAGTAATATAAAATCAAACGTTTAAAACCTATTCGTGGGACACTGTATATCTTGGTATTTTACTTAGATACTGGTCAAAAGGAGAATGTTGACTTACACGAATGAACTTAAATTTTTTAGGTTCTGAGAGCCAGAAATTATGTCCTTTGTAAAGACGTTTTGTGAGTTGCTACATTTTTAAAGCTAAGTATCGGAAAAGTTTTTTGTGGAATGATTTTTTACAACTTAAAGGTTTAGACCAAGTTGCCTGCTGTAGTTGGTTAATATCCACATAGAGCCGGCCTCCCGCTCTTCAAACATGAGCTCCCGATCGCTTTCTGGCCGTTAGCTGTCGGAGACCCCTCGGACACTAGATGGCAAGTCAGGGCCACCCGACACGAAGCGAGCCGACCGGATCGACGCGACGGAGCCAATTTCACGGTTCGGACTCAGGCTATTATCGTCTCACTCTCAGAGCAGTCAAAACAATCGGTACTGTCTAAACGTGCATAGTCGTGACTGCAAAGTTATCGCCATTATATTTTGGTAATTGGGTGTAAAATACATTTTTTAACACGATGCTTTGGAAGAATTGCCATGGAAGTTATGTTCATTTCAACTTTCATCCAGTAACAAATCATGGTTTAAAAAATACGGTTGTCTCAAAATGTGCTGTAAAGGAATATTTAATTGAGTTCAGACAAAGGAGTGTGGTCCCATCGGGGTTGTACAGGGAGTTCTACGACTTTTACATTCTCATGGATCGTCAACACTAATATGATTATGTAAAGAACAATTCTAAATTTAAATTAAAACATTTTTACATCTAGATCATAAATATCAGTCCATAAATAATTTAAATATAAGTTTTTAACTGGGATTGTGTATGGGTAATGATCACCTAAATTGTGTTGTTTTTTTTTTTTGCTTTATTATTATCATCAACTTTTATAATTTTTGCATTATTTTCATAATCTTATTAGTTGTTATTACGCTTCAAAAACCACAACCGCATAAGATCTTTAACGATAATATAATATTGTTTTTTTATTCTTACTGGCTTTTGAAATAAAAAATAAAACCTTTAAAAAAACACACACACAGACAGGCAGGCCGTAAACGAAAAATGTCTCACTTATTTCTACATTACATCTTTTGTTTGACTTAATTCAAAGAACAAATCCCATAATATTACCAAAGAGTTCGTGAACACCCCTATATCCAGTTTATAGAACCACTGTGTGATTTTCAGTAAAAGAATTCCCTAATCGACTATGATGAGAATTGAGTAAGTCTAGAATTTATTTGAGCAGGATTTAATCATTAGTGGTGTTCGTTGTAAAAAGTGTAACACCGTTAAACAAAATAATGACATACGAGAAGTGATCCATAATGCTTTGTGATTGGGCTAAAAGGGCCCCAAGACGTGATCAGGGTCTGCAATTGAGTTGATGGTTCTTCTTTTTCACCGCGCTCTTTGACAATCTTTTTATCGGTTGATCACCATCTCCATCTTCTCGGCGATGACGAAGATGGGAAATACATCAGGAAGATGCATCACGATATACTTGATCCCCATTCCTCACGCCTGCTTGACTCCCTGTTCGCTGCATGTTACCAATTACCAACGACGGATAGCGTTGACGACACCTTTGAAGTGCCGCCCTCTCCCATCTTATCGCCTGATTGACTCATTTGTACCAATATCTCTATTAGCCGCCGCATATCAATGAGGCGCGAGATAATTTTAATACGGAGACTTCTCCTGAGGTCCTAGCCACCGTGGAGGGCTACTGGAAATAAATGTGAGCCAATCATAGTTGAAATTTACTACGTTTACCACAAACGGTTACTCAATGTCTGAAAAATTAGTGACTTTGATTCTAAAACAACTTACCCTCTCTTACTGCTCATTAAACGATTAACATGAAGCCTCAACGATGGTAATTATATGAACAAGTCAGACAGTAAAAAGAATCAATATTACCGGAAATTTATGCTTTAAAACATTTTATTTATACATTGTGCTGGGATAAAGATTAAAGGTCAAGAGAAAGGATTTGAGTAAACATTAAAAACTTATAAGTTACAATGATCCCCAACTTGTCACAAATAATTTTCGTTGCAATCAATGTAACAAAAATATTTATGATGGGAACTAATGGAAATAAAGTATTGATAGTAATTTCTTCAAATTATTTATGTATCTCATGTAAAATAGAACAATGCAATAAATAGATCACGAGAAGATCCCACATGAGCTTAAGTATGTTTATGTATCCGACTTTCTTACGTATGGGGGTTGACATATTGCCTTGAACCGGAAATTCATGCATCGTTGGTGGTACTTTTATTACTGATATTCGTTTTTTAGTGCAAGGGTAGATTGATAGTCTACAGAAAAGGATGGCTATTGCAGTTGGCGGCTCCCTAAGTGATAAGGGTAGTTGCTACGCTGGAAATAAGAGTGTACTACCTCAGCCCGATTGAAAAGGCAGTTACAGACTGGTGCCTTACCCATCCTGTTACTCCAGAAGCAAAGCTAAATCCATTTAGGACTAAGTGCAATGAGAAGACATTCAGCTTTTCTTGCCCTAAGTAAGCATTTAATTTATTACAATGTGGTATGAAAGGTTTACGATTGTTATGCATCATTGTACTTTACAAAAACAGAACAGTACGTTTCGATAGTTAGAATCTCTTCACTTCTTTAAGTGTCAAAAACCTAAGACTCAAGGATACAAGATAGCAAATCAGTAGAGCGATGAGCTCGCCGAAGTCAAACTCTGACAGCATGTACGTTTTTTCAGCTGTCAAGTTTGATTTGTTTATAATTTTCTGCAAGATTACCCTCGTATTTCTTAGTTTTGGCTCTGAAGAAGAGTCCAGATTCCAGTTATCGAAACGTAGATGGTATCGTTGAACCTGCTCTGTTCGAACGTTGACCGAGTTCTTCCATGGCGGTCAGTTCTAGACCTCTCCGCCCCGCTGACCGGGAAGACAAGCAGACACCGATACCGACTGTGGCGGATAGCTGAGCTGGAGAAGCACGCGTGCACGCGTGTCTTTAATTAAAAAACTAGCTGCGACTGAGCGCCCATCGGTCTGATGCTAGAATAATGCTAATGTAGCTGACAGCAGCTAAGGCTGATTAGCAGATTCACACAAACAAGGCCGTTACTCCAGAGTCCCAAGACACCATTCAGAGGCGCAGTAGCTTCTGCTGGAATGATGCGGAGGGGAGTCCAGAAAAGAAATCTAATAATCACCAGCCCAGGAAGTTAATTGATACGTGATTTGTATAGCTTAAGGGGGCAACGTACCCAAAAAATTGATTTTTTATAAAAAAAATTTTTATTTTATTTTTTAGTTTCTAAAATGTTTGGAAACAATAATTAATTATTGGTTTTGCATTATCATTCCTAAAAGTGTTGTTTTTTTAAATAAAATCTATTAGCGTGTAGAGCTGATTTTTTCTCCTCCAGGCGGCCACTATAAGTGACAAGCTTTACATCATACATATATTCATAATATATCATATAACTATTGATTACTAATGTATTTTATTGCTGTATTCAGTATATTAGAATGTCATAGTTTCAGAACTAAGATCCCAGCTTTTTTATGTGTGATAATCACTCAGTAGATCAGCTGTTGTCAGTGATCAGCTGTTAGTTCCAGTTACTGTACTCTAACCTCACTTTGTGAATGGCATGTGTTTGTTGTGTTTTGTTGAATATTTTAGTGATTTAGACTATTAGTTTTTGATGTAGTCATGAAGCAATCAACTAAAAATCAATATTCTAGAAACAGAATTAGTAAGAAAAACAAAGCTGCATTGGCAATAGCGAAGCGTTGGCAAAAATGTAAACATTGTTGTGAGTCCACAACCTGAACCTAACCTTACAACTCATTTATCACTTACTGAAGGATTGCCTAATATGTATATTGAGGTTAAGGCCTAGTAACAAGTTCTGGATTTAGCGAAACCAATCCTGATAACAACAACTATGTTAGCGTAAATGAAACTTCCGGAGAAGAAAATAACATAGGCCTAGACCAAAGTAGGCCTAACTCTAATGATGAAGTTGAGATGGTGTTTAGCACTAGAATAGATGACATGGATTCAGGCCACTGTGTTATTACAGAATTAGGTCCAAACTTGGAAGATTCTTTTGCAACCGAGTACAAATTAGTTGACATTTCCTGTTTGAATAAACTTGTTTCAAATTTATTGTGTCCTTCATGTTTAGAAACCAGTATCACTTTTAGTGCTGCCGGAACTAATGGTTTTGCTTGTAGACTAAGTCTTGAGTGTAAAAACTGTGATGACATTCGGTTTACTATCCAAAGTTCAAAACTCGTTTCCTGAGACAAAATCATTTGATGTAAATCGTAGAATAGTGAAAGCTTTCATGAGCAATGGTGAAGGATTTGCTTCACTTGATAAGTTTTGTATGGTTATGAATATGGAAAATATGAGTTCTAAGACTTTTTTATTTCACTCTGGTGAAATTTCCCAGGCAACAGTAACCATTAGTAATGACAGTTTGCAGAAGGCACGAGTTCGGGTACGGGAAGTACATAGTCAAACTGACAGTGATATTGATGATGACATGATGACTCAATAATTGATATATGTGTAAGTTATGATGGCACATGGCATAAAAGAGGCCACACCTCGAATTATGGCATTGGTGTTGTTATAGAAATGCACACTGGATTAGTATTAGATTATTGTGTCCTCTCCAAATTTTGTCAAAAATGTACTGTAACAGCAACGAAACTAGGAAAAAATACTCCTGAATTCGACATTTGGTTTCAAGGTCATAAGCCAGACTGCTCTAAAAACTTTTCTGGCTCTTCAGCAGCAATGGAAACCAAAGCAGCAGAGATATTATGGAAAAAATCATTGGCCTACAAGTTGCGATACCGCACTATACTTTCCGATGGCGATTCGGCAGTCTTCAACCATTTACAAGACTTGAATGTTTACGGTAATGAATTTCCAATTACCAAAGAAGAATGTGTTAATCACGTATCAAAGAGACTCGGAACAGGTTTACGCAATGTTGTCAAAACATGTAAGGCCAAAGGAATTACCCTAGGAGGTAAAGCTTATGGTAGTCTTACAGAAGTAAAAATTGTAAAACTTACAAAGTATTACAAAAACGCTGTGCTTAGAAACCTGGAAAGTATACCAGACATGAAGACTGAAATTCTGGCCACCCTGCATCACTGTGTCTCTACTGATAGTGAGCCCAGGCACACAAAATGCCCTAAAGGACAGGAAAGCTGGTGTTACTACAACCGTGCAATAGCCAAAAGCGAAATTCCGGGTCCACATGCCTCAAATTTGAATACATCAATATCACCTACGGTATTAAAACATATTTTTCCAGTGTACCAACGCCTAATAACTACGGAACTATTAAAAAGGTGCCAGCAAGGCAAAACCCAAAATGCTAATGAAAGTCTCCATGCTGCTATATGGAAAAAATGCCCTAAAGTTAAAAACGCTTCTAAAAGATTAGTTGAGTTTGCTGCTGCTGAAGCTATTCTTGAATACAATTTTGGCAACAAAGCCCAAACCATTATAATGAAAGCTTCAAAAGTATCTCCAGGTAGTTCTTCAGATAAAATTATGAGATGCAGAGACAAAAGAAGAGTGTTGCAATCAAAGAAAAGACAGAGCTTGAAGTATAAAAAATACCGTCAGCAAGTTAAATTGAATAAGATGAAAAAGGAAGAAAAGAAATTAAAAAAAGAAGGTGTTACCTATGGGGCTGGACTCTTTTAAGTGTAAAATATATTTACACTAAACACAAAAACAATGATTATGTAAATAGTCTTACTTTTCATATATAATAAACATATGAAGTTTTTTGCCTTTTCCCGTAAGTTTGTTTTTTCCGTGTTTTCCAACACGTTTTACAACGTAACTTCTTTATTTATTGACCTAGAGACCTCATATTTTGTACATATGATCTTCAATATATAGTGCACAAAGTGTAGTATGGGTTCAAGTATATTTTAAATTATACTCCTAATATAATTTTTTCCATTTATAGAAAATTATAATTTTTTGAAAAAAATAAAATAAAATGTCACTTACCTATTTTGATAACTACACAAAATTCCATACTACACTTTGTAAGGCTATTTATTAGCTTTAAAACAATATCTAAAAATTTGGAATAGGTGCAATACAAAAGCAGCTATGGTGTAAAACAAGAATTCTAATTTTCTTGAAAAACCCCCTCCCTTTCCCCTGAAGAGGGGTGGGAGGGGGTTAATAATATATTTTCTTTAAACCCTGTCCTAGGGAGACACTTTAATGAACAAAAAGATTAATTAGTGCAAGAAATAAAAAAACATATGTTTTGGGTACATTGCCCCCTTAATACTTTATAAGTATACAACCTAGTATTTTGTAAAATTGACAGAAGAATTGATCCTGAAAAATAATTCTAACGTCAGCTGTCCTAGTTTTGTAGAGGTTATAATGGGATGGTACAAAAAGGACTAACCAAACGTTGATTTAACTGGTCAAACTTAAAATTTATCGTTAACATGATAATTATACTATCGTCAGTCAACTAGACGAATTCGCCTTTTTTAGCCGATCTTCAAATAGTAGGCTGAAAATCATTCAAAATGATGATTATTACATGAATGACGATTGATTTTCAGACTCTTTGTTTTCAAATTTATACTTTTTGTAACTTGGCTGCTTAAGAATCAATAAGAAATTTAAAAAAACGGAGACTATTATTGTAGCAGTATAACTCGTACTTTAATTTACAAAATAACATTATTGTAAAATGTAGGTTTTGACGAAAAATACGTTTTCCTAGATTTGAATCAAAAGTTAAACAAGTATAAAATATAAGCTGTGAAATATAGACTAATACTTTAATGTTTGTGGATACGCATAACCGCGTCGTGTAGTTTTACTGTTCAAAATAAAATAAATCTATCTTTATTAAAGGTCATTTATTTAGACTAATCTCGTCATGCCCCCTCGGAAGAAGGGAAAGCCAGCTCTGAACCAGCCTCTCCAGTCAAAGCAGGCAGGGGGTGGCACACCCTTATGTCTACGCTGGCAAGAACCTTTGACTCTTGGGGAACGAACCCGACCAACTCCAACAGTCATCTCCCGTAGTAGACTAGACCTATCGAATTACTCTTTCACCCCAGAATCTCGAATTTCGGTTAGTGATATGACGCTCCTAGACATCCATAAGGTTGTCCAGATTTAGGTGACACATCGGTTTTTGCTGTACCCAGTGTGGGTTTAACTGAAATGTGTAAACCAGTCAGAAGTAAACCCTCTGGGGAAAGTACATGTTAAACCTTTATAGGTGGTGTTCATAGAAGTTTGGTGGCAGGTGAAATATTTCAGGTTTATTACATGGATCGTAATGTAAAAGATAAATAATGTTTTGCTTGTTGCAGATTTTGTTGTTGTATGTTGAAAACTTTGGGACTGTTAGCTTCGTTGATGTTATTCTCTTATCAGCATGAATTATAAGTGTATTTTTCTGGATTAATCAGAATCAGAGAGAGTTATGAATAGTAAGAAGAGCAAGAGCTTGTCTTGTATATGGCTAGTTGAAGTGTTTTGTCATATTTGACCTTTATAGTTTACAGCTCCAGCGCTTATACGAAAGAAATGCGTTTATTCCGCCAGGTACTTATGTTACCAAAGTTGTACATTCCCCACTGTCATGTTGTGGATGTTGTATTTGGGAGTCCATGCCTGAATATGTCATTTTTAGTTCGAGAATTAGAAGTCAGTCCTTTGACTTCTGCTGGCGATCTTCTTTTGTTTAAAAAATTAATGTAAGGTCTTCAGATAACACTAGATCAGGCCGTGGCTCCTGATAGCATAAGCTCTCAATGTCAATACCTAGCGTGAATTGCTTCATGTTTAGCTTAAATATATAATCGTTCGAAAATTTGTCACATATTTCAAATTTGGTGTTCTAATCTTTGATTTATCCAGTTCCTACTAATATTAGATGTGTTCTGTAGAATCAATGAACAGAATACAGGAACGATCACCGCAGCACAATAACAGGTACTAGGATATCTGGAAGGACTAGATATCTATGAATACAGTACAGTACCATATACCTTTATTGCCAGAAACAATTTAGCATTGCATAGCATGCGTCACACAATAATAATTTTATACACATTAAAATAATAAAATGCCTTAAGCTAACATTTAATTTTTAAAATATCCTAAACAATATCGAGTTTAGTTAACAATAAAAGTTGTCAAGCAGTAAAATTAATAAATAATAACAAATAACTTTGGATGTCCACGCCCCTGTACTATCGCACATTGAAGCTAGTGAGATGGCCCATGAATTCACCAACTGTATAAAATGAATGAGACACTAAAAAGTGTCACAATGCACTTTTAAACCGATTTACATAATTTATGAATTTTATTTTCTTAGGGAGCCCATTTAGAAACTTTATGTCGGCTTGAGAAGGAAGTTGCTCGTATCTTCTCTATCTATGCTGAGCAGTTCTGAGATTTTCACGATACCTTGTGACGTAGTTGTGAATGTCCCTTTCAATTTAGCAATAATTCTGATAGCTCTCTTCTGCAAGACAAACGGTCTGTGGAAGTCGCTATTTGATCAGCCATCCCACAATATAATACCGTAGGATAAATGTGGGTGGACGAACCCGTAATAAGCAGTATTCATTATTTCATCTGAACAGTATTCGGCAAGACCTCTCAAGAGATAGATATTAGTTGATATTCTTGTACAAATACTCTCCGAGACAGGTGAAATAAAGAAATAAGGAGACCCGGAATCTGGAGTATCTCCAAGGCAAGCTCTATGATCCAGGCCGCTTTGGCGCCGAAACCTAGAGCACTCTCTCCAATCTGATCCGAGGCATCCAAACAACCCAAGAAGAGCCATTTTAATTAGAACACATAAAGAGACAGTTGCCCTTTATTGATAATAATCTTGAAATATCACGAGGGCTGAAGTTTGGTACGCCTGACATGTAATTAAAATTCCAAATTTGAAAACATTCATTTAACCTCATTCTTGCGTTTATGCACAGCCAACAGAATTTTCACGAATAGTTTTTCAACCGATTTCGGCAACTTACAAAGTCATATAATTAATGTACCTTTAACTTAGACCCGACCGGAATCCCAAACTACACCGAAGGTGTTTTTGGGAAGGAAAAAAATTAAAATTCCTCCAGATCCTTCTTTTCGTTTATGAGTGACGTCGTGAAACGGCCGCGGAGACGAGAGCTACGGTCGGACTAATGTCAACATTCCCGTGATTAGCGCAGTTATCGGCGCGAACGTGGACACTAGCGCGCATGCGCGGAATGTGGCGCAGTTCATTAGTTGGGAATTCCATGAGGATGCTTGGAACTTGGAATAGAAGCCTCTCCTAATGAAGCATCGGTAAGACTGACATGATAGTAGCGCTAACATAATGTTCCGATATCCACAAAAATTAGTCCCAGCCGGCTGGTTTATACAAATTCCAGTAGAGACTATCCAGAATCCATACCAATGGATATCCAATACCGTCATTTCAGTAACCGCAAATACCACTATGTTGAGGTAAAAGAGTTGATCGATGTGTAGTTCATTGAGGAAAATGACTATTGTGGGTGGGGAGAAAGCCTGCTACAGGGAAACGATTTTAGTCACCGAACTGAATAAGAAGGAGAATCAGTGCAGCGTAAGGTCAACAGAGCTGGTAAAAAGTGGATCTGTCACAGACAGGATTTGATCCTGCACCTTAGAGCATTCGGCGTCCTGCTCTCTCAACCGTTCTAAATGTAGAGAAGTGCAGTTATGTCGACTGATACAGACTTTTTATTTGAACTGGTTCTCGGGTCTGGTTGCTTCAATTAAAGTATTTTGGTCATTTGGATTATGTGTAGTAAAATTAACCTTGAGGTCTTCCCCATAAGAGCCTCATATATTTTTACTACATTATTTTTGATAGTACCGTTATGGGAGATAAAATTAATATGCATCCAATCGGTTTTTCATTTCGTTATAAAGTGTATACTTCTTATTAATATCATAAATTCGAAAGTGGCTTTGTTTCGCTATTCAAATATTGAACCGATTGTAAAGAAAATTTACATAGACATTCTCAGGGTCCCTGGTATACATATAGGCTTATTCTTACACCGAAACCCCCTCCTGGGTTCGCCCCACTGGTCTCTAAAGCAGCGAAAAAATACAATCTTAGTCTCTAAGGTTGTGGTATATTAATTGAAAGATCTTGTTAAATAAATGTAATCAACTGTTCTGTATAAACATTGTTTCATGACAGCACAATCATATGTTTAATTAATTTAATGGCTATTTTTTATCTGTTTACATAGTAAGCTTGATAGCAAATACACTTCTTATTTCAACATTTTCTGCAACCACTGTAAAAGTAAAGTAAATATGTCTTATTTTACCAGGTGAATTTAGGGCTAATAAGCCTTCTCTAACACTTGACCTGGGGACCAACGGCTTAAAGGCCACTTCTGAATCGCCACCAACGCAACGGCCGGACAGGCGGGCTGCTTACAAGGACAGTATCGCTCAGCGGTCACCCAAGCAGCAGCCACGCTCGACTTTACTTGATCTGGTTATCTTAACCGTTGTGTACGCTACACTACGCCATTGGCCTTTGACTGTTGAGCACGGAGAAAGAAAATATCCCGATGAGAAAATTAAATGTTTGAGTAAAAATACACTTCTAACTGTACATTTTTGCAACTGTTAAATATTATGCAGTGTTTGGTCAGTACTGTAATCACGAACACATAAAAATAAAGTTACCATCGAACTATCAATATTAATTTAAAAACTGTTATAAAACCCATCTTAGTTGTCTTTTAACCGAAGTGGTCTTCTCAAGGCTGTATTAATTCTCAACAATTAAGTATGGAACAAAAGACACTGAGACTGGTTTAAATTTAAATGGCCATATATAAATTGTATACATAATTTATATATTATATATATATATAGTCGCACGGCAAACTCTGCATTAGCGTCGAAAATATAAGCCACATTAACGAGAAGTGGTCAAACGCGTGCAAAGCCTCGAAATTGTATGCGGAGCCGCGGGTAAATGCTAGTTGTATATATTTAAAAGATGAAGTACAACCAAGTTTGAGACTTTTTTATAACCTATAGCTAAATTGGAAAACAGTTAGTGTTTTGGTGTAATTGAATTATATCTTTAAAATGTGACATATCCAATAATTATATCCAAAAGTGCTTGAGGGTTAAAATATTGTTCTTATTCGGCTAAAATCTTAAGATGGCCGCCAAAATAGCCGGATCTTACAGGTTTTTGCTAATCTGAATATATAATTAGAGATTTAGCTGAACCAAAGATAGTCTCCCCTTCTTCCAAGGTTACAAGTCTGAGACAATGCCCGTTATCCCTCCTTATGGTGGATACAAATCGTATCTCGATAGCATGCACCAACCCACCAACCATTTCCATCCTGAATATCCTATCACTTAGAAAGCACCACAAAGGTCCTTTTAGGATGACGGGAAATGATATGTTGTCTCAGTTTTTAACACTTTCATTAACGTTATCGGTGAAAGGTACCGATATAAACTAATTGTGCATAAACGACCAATCTGATTCTACAATTAGAATGAGTGATCTTGATGTATAGTACGTTTTATGTACCGATTTCCTTCATAACGTGTGTGATTTAACAAATTATGTCAAACATCTTTACTTCGAAGTTAAACATAGCTCTCAGTTCTATCAAACTTTCTTTTCTTTAGGATATATTTAGAGCAAACCAATTACCAATTTTAATAGAGTGAAAATGTTTTAAACTTTCATCTAAGACCTATTAAATCTTCCGATTGTTAGAAAATGTCCTCTTTGCATCCATTCTTCGGCAGTAGACTGCTTCATGCTTAAGCTATGTATTGTGGTAGACAAAATACACGAAATAACATCAAGGTGTAATTAAAACTGCCAAAAACAGCGGTGTTTTGGTCTGTGCGAATCACAGATGGCCTTATTGTTTGGGCGGAACTCCACTTAGCTAAATGGAACGAGTATTGATTCTGCAGAAACGAGCTATAAGGATACTTGTAGATCTGTAACATCTAGAGATTTGCCGTACATCTTTTAACAAATAGGGAATCATGACAGTGGTCAACATTCAAAAGGTAATCATGTATGCAATACAATTTTAAACACGCAACATCAACACCCATAGGTATCTCACCAGATATGCTTCTTCCTTCGCTATACCTCAACATCGCCTCACTCTGCGCGAAAGACAACCACACTCTATATTGGCTGCAGATTACATAATCATCTTCCAGAACAACCGAGAAGAATGAGAGGACATGACCTGAAGAGGGAGCTCAGCAAATGGTTAATAGAACAGCTCTACTACAGCCTAGCTGAGTTCTAGATTGATTATTAAGTCCATTGTACGTCAAAATAACTTATTTTATTTTACTATGTAACTTATGACAAACAGAAATTGATACCACTGTAATTTTACATGTAAACAGTTTTTCTATATCTCAATGTCTTTGTATATCTCTATGAAATAAAGAGATTCATTGATTGATCATTTAAACTAGAGGCAGTGAAAGCTCTAAAGACGCAGTAATAGTGTTGGATATTAACCTCCTTGAACACTATAAACCACAAAACTGTATAAAATAATCAACATTTTATTTATAAATGTCAAACTCCATATTTTTTATAAAATAATAGTGAATAGACTATATATAAAATGGTTTATTACTATAAAATATAATGCCGCATTAGGAGCCATAACAGTAAGAATTATTGTTTATATTTTTGTATATTGATAAAGCAGAACAAATATATATTTAAAACATTTATAATGAATGCTAATATATAAATACCTAATCTACATTTATCATAAATTTTGAATCGTGTTTGGCCAATATGGTCCAGGATATTGTTGAGGTTTAAGTTAAACTGTCACTTTTGTAAGTTAACAAAGCTGTGTTATAAAACTTAACTTCAAGGTCGGTTTCAAAATGTACAGTTATTATTAAGCATGGGTTAGCAAAGTACGACATGGTTAGAAAACCATTTTTGTTTGAATTTTTAAGTGATCTTAAAACAGATATATCTGCATAAAATTATCAATATTGGGAGTGCCAATGGCAGAGCAGTCAAAGACGTTGGACTCGGGTACAGACAAAACACAGGCTAATAATAGTTTTCATAACCGCCATCAACCTTGCTTTAGTACTGACTCTCCCTCTTATTCTGTTTGATCAAATTATCGCAAAGGCCCACGAGGCCTGGCAGAATAAGGCTTAAAGTGGGTTGGCAACTCCATAAAAAAGTAAGGAACAAGTATGTAAATAATACAGGATAGTATTCCTTCAGGACTAAACATTACTATGAAGTTTGTGAACAAAATCTTGGCAGAACAGAACTCGTTACATGAGTACACAATAATTGTGTAACCAAAGATTTTCAACTTCTATCTTAACGAGGAAGACAAGAAGCACGTTGCAAGATAATAAACTCTATTACATTGAGTTTTCTCCTTGTTATAACCAATTCTTGTTCAGAAATTAATCTGTAAAAAGGCTTGTCCTTTTTTTAAGATGATCCAGATTTTTGAGTTTAATGTGAAGTAAGAGTAATGAATAATACTGAAATATGCCGGTTCTGGACGTTTACAGTCGAGTACCCGGGCTTTCTCTTCCTGTAAGAACTGGTAAGACTTTTTTCTCCACCGTATTAACATTCGCAACAGATAATTAAACCTGTAATTACTAAAGATGAACGTTCATTGAAAATCTTCTAAATCGCCCTTAGTCGAAAATTATGAAACTCTCCAATCCTTGAAATAAGAATGCAGGAAGAGAAGCCTCGCCTTTGAAGTCCTGTAATGACTGATTTTCTCTCTGGTTTTCCGCAAGTGAAGATTTTTAATTTATTTCCGATAGGTTACGTAAAGTTTATGACACCCCTTATCGGACAAATGGTTCTCTCAGTTCTCAAATATGCCACGGATCAATAAAATAATTGATGGTGAGTTGAAAAAACTAATTATAAATTAATAAAAATAAAAGACCAAACATTTACAATAAACGAAACATAGTTTGTGTTTTCTATCCTAATTAATTATACAAGAAAAATAAAGTAGTATAGTACAATAGTCCTTTAATTGTAGTATTTATTGTATCAGTAAGAAAATAAATGGTTATTTAATTTACGTAAGTATTACAAATGGACTGTGTAATGTGAGCTGAACTTTGCAGACAGTTGTTCATGATTTCCTTTGCTTTCATGATCATCTATATACTTAATCGAAATATATATATAATTATTGGTTATAATTTTTTTTATTTACTGTTTTCCTAACTTTACTTTGTTATCATTTCTGGGTCTGTCTTCTATTTGATGGCTGTTTTACCGCATGCATTCTTATTTTTATTCGGTGTTACTTTAGCTTTACTCTTAAGTAAGTATTTTCTTTTGGTACAATGTGAGGTAAGGATTAAACAAGTTTAACATCCTGTTTAACCTTATCTTTGTTTGTTGACAACATAATGTGTTTTCTGTTTTTATTTGAAAGGGATGTTATGTCTCTTCTAAGATCTTGTCTTCAGCAGATTTTTAGCTATGTCCTATCTGAACCGAATTTGGTAAAGGAATATCCAAAATACATGATCTGAACTAGAGGAAAGGAAAACTTGATACAGACTACACCGTACGCTTTGTCAAACGTGTTTACGTGTTCCCATCGTTGTTGACTAGACATTTGTTTTCCAACAGAGGTAGCGTATCTTACTTATAACGAATAACTGAGAGTACAGCATCCATCCATGTAACCAATCTGTAGTGGAGATGTTTGGGGAAAGATTCCAACGCAGAACTTTGCAAGCCACCACACAATCCAGATGATACTGAACCTCTTATTGCAAAAAGAGAAAGTCCAGTAAAAATCTCAATAACACCCCTAAGCTAGTGGTTCTTATCAAGTAGGTTAATACAACGAACATCTTTCTATCGTCGTATAGCAATCGTCTTCTCCTCACCACAAAATCTAACTTGTGAGCCACCACACAATCCAGATGATACTGTACCTCTTGTTGCAAAAAGAGTAGGTCCAGTAAAAATCTCAATAACACCCCTAAGCTAGTGGTTCTTATCAAGTAGGTTAATACAACGAACATCTTTCTATCGTCGTATAAGCAATCGTCTTCTCCTCACCACAAAAATCTAACTTGTGAGCCACCACACAATCCAGATGATACTGTACCTCTTGTTGCAAAAAGAGTAGGTCCAGTAAAAATCTCAATAACACCCCTAAGCTAGTGGTTCTTATCAAGTAGGTTAATACAACGAACATCTTTCTGTATAGTAATCGTCTTCTCCTCACCACAAAATCTAACTTTTGAGAGACGATAGTTATCGAAGGAGATTGTGAATGTCTTCTTTCCCCTTATCGGAACATGATTCCAATGAACCTCACTATACATTTCCTATAAAGTTCCCTCTTAAAGAACAAATTTTATTGATTGTTGCTAAAGCCATTTCCGAAAATGTTACTCTCAAAATGCCAGTAAATAAATTACAAAACAAAAATCTATAATTGTTGAACATTTTTTCAGCTGATGAATGAAAGCATTTAAAAATAGACGAAAAACGAGTTGTACTATTATTTCACGACTGTGTGCTACACGACTAGATTATTCAAAATAATGAGTTTTCGAAATTGTATCCCAAATCAATGTTGATCTAGAAAAACGTTTACATTGTGGATGAGTCTAAAATAAATAAATAAAAATGCCTCTCGTTACTAACCTAAACTATTACCAACTATAGTTAAAATAACAATCAAAATTACAATCAAATTAAAACATTAATCCTAAAAATATAATAATGTCCGATTATAAAAGCTTTTAGCAAGTTCTGCGTACATATTCCTTTACTCTGGCTTTAAATATAGTGCCTTTAAGCACTTTATTTATAGGAGAGGCCATTGAACAGTTTTGGTGCAAAATATGAAAAACTGTTCCTACGTATATCCAGCTTCACTCTAGGAAAATGAAGATGTTTGTTCTGCCGTGTGTTCCGAAGAGCAACCTCTCTCCTGAGTATCAGTCTATGGGGCAGATACTCTGGCTCTCCCAGGGTCAACACACGGTTAACCAGGTAGTACGTCTGCACACTGTACGGGTACAGTACGAGGTTGATTGTACTGATAAAAAGTGCAACGGTCACAGACAGGATTTGAACCTGCGCTATCTATAACTCAGATCCAAAGTCAAACGACTTAGACCGCTCGGCCACCGGCACTCCCAATAACTTGATGCCATGTGGATCACTGAACACGGTTTTGGATTTAACTTCATACCACATTTTACTGACCACTCAACACTGACACTCTCAATATCATCATTGAGCTTTCCAATAGCCGAGCGAAATTCCCAGGCTCATAGGTTGGCTGACAGTCGTGGACATATGCATGTAAACTTCTACGTTTGACGCAGGAGAAAAGTGAACGAAATCGGACCCAAGCGCTTGAAAATAATCCTTTCGGTTTTTAGCCATATGTTATCAGATATGTACGTGAAAGTTTATTGGTCTCTTACTCGACTATAGCAACTCAACATTGGTCACAAAAGTTAATTGGGCTCGAATGTTTCTCCATGGGTCCCACAGTAAAGTCGATGAAGCCGTTTTGTCGGCAAACTGGATCTGGGCTGCAATCTTTACGACGCCGAGTTTTTATCTTGTCAGTACCTAAACGTTTATTGCATTATAACAGTGCAAGATTTAGGAGATGCACCGATCATTGCATCTGTTACACGCGGCCGCGTGAGCCGGTCCGGTGTCGGTCCGAACTGCCCGGTGTCGGTCCGAACTGACCGGCCACCTGCTCGGACATCGACGCTCTACTTCCGCTAATAGTTTAATGGCCCTATAAACCTGTTAATGATCGATTGAATTTCCCGATATTGCATAAATTGTTAACGCTGTTGTTCACATGTCGATGATTGGATGTCATACTCTGATCGACTATCTCAGATCGATCTTGTATCGTTAGCGAGTTTATCGGCGAGCACAGCATCTAAGGACAGCTTATGCACCTCGCCTACGGTCCAGGTAACATTACGAGACATGACAGGATGGTGCCGAGAGAAGTTTGGATTTATAATTGTGTCAATGGCGTTTTAAAAATCAAAAACTTACATGTTTTTACTGAACGCTTTAATGCGTTTTAAGCATTATTCCAGGTGGTTTCAAAACAATTTTATTTTTTATTTTCGTGGAATAACTTAGAACAAAATATTTATGCAAATGTAAGGCTTTAAAGTAAGTTCTAAAAGTGGATTATCTTGTACTGAATAGTTTATCTTATACTGTTTGACTAGGGTAGGATACCGCTGAGGTCTTAGTAATGAATAGTCGATTTTCAAAGTTTACTTATATGTTTAGTTGTGGCAAATAAACATAGAAACACTACTTCTAGATGTTAAAAATAAGTACTGTATAGCCACGTTGCTGTCAAATAGAGTGATAATGAACTAAATTATATCATAGGGGTGAGCCTTGTGGTTCCAATGTTCTGCGGGAATTTTTCATACGAACTTAATCATTATTAAGTCTTTAAAATTGACTTCCTTTCACGTTTATGTCGACTCACAACCGCGGGTGTCAGTAACTTGGCTCGACATTGCAGCTGTAGCCGTAAAAAGTGAAGATTAGTAAACTAGAAGTCTTAAAGCACTTGAAGTTGTAATAAGAGACACGAAGTTGAAATCAGAGACTCGGTTGAACTAGCCTAAAGCAAAATCACGACGGTATTAACCATTTATCAAGACAACTTAAGATTCATGACAATGTGGTCTTGTCAGAAGGGCATTACCACACTATTATCAATACTAATCTGCCAAATAAAACATAAACTAAAACATTACATTCAAAATTAGATGTCTCGCATGAAAGGGCTAATTTATAATACGAAAATATAAATTTTACTTACGGGCAACGCGCGCGAGATGGTACTCGGCAGCAAGATAGCTACAAAGTTCTCCGCGAGAAAAAAAATGCCAATTAGGTTATTAGTCCGCCAAGAATTTAGTTCCAGGAACATTGGATGTAACTTATACTAACCAGTAAAGAGTAACAGCGTTGCGAAAATATGTATTATATAAAATACAACTAAATAACGGTACAATCTAATGATGTAGTTTATAAAAAAGAAATAGATTTCACTTGTTCTTAGACCTTAGAGAGAGCATAATTTCTAGACAGTACCAGACGTTAAAGTATAAGGTTCTTAAAATTATTTGTTGTGTGCATAAAATTCCAATCTTATTTCATCACAATATTTAACCAGAAATATCAACGTTATTCGTAATGTTTGTGAATGGAATATTTTTTACTAGTGAACATTTAAATAAAAATGAAATTTGTGTTAGATTATTAGGTCACTACTCTTCTAGTCATTAGTCGTTTTTAAGTAGTTGATTCAATTTGTATAATCATAACACATGTAAATGTTTTAACATTATGTTTAACATATTTTTATAGTCTCATCCATATAATAGATTTAACAATGTATTCTATATGCTTCCTCCTGTTGACACTGAAGAGGAAGACGAACCTGTCTGATTTGAGTTTGGAAAACTCATTATTATGAACGTAGAATAGCATAGAATTTTGAATTGTATAATAATTTCCATGGTTAGGTTAGTCAAAGTAATTGTGTTTTACAGATCTTTTTAATTGCCAACTCTGCAAAATTTTTAATATATTTCTTGAGGTTTATAAACATTACAACAATACCATACATACCAAATTTAATTTCTTTAGAATAAGTATATTCAGCTTTGTAAACAGATTAATATGCAAATGTTGAGTTCAGACCCAATTCACCTTTCACTTATTGCAGCGTCTGAATCTGACGCTGTTACAGACTTGACTCCTGGAATTTGAAGTCCACATCCGCCTATAAAGATCCAAAAAAAGTCGGCGACATTGAAGACTTTTTGCATCGTTTCGACATCAATGAGAACATCTCTTCATCTAGATAACCCTTGATTTTGTAGTGTAGGAGTCCCTGATGTTTAAACGATGCAAAAGTTAATTTTAACTTCTTTGTCGCTGAATTTTTACTACAAACCTTTATAGACGGATGTGGACTTCAGATTCCAAGAGATAAATTTCAGACGCTGCAATAAGCGGAGGGTAAAATGAAGATGAACATTCACATTGAGTCAACCTTTCTCACCATTATTAAATTATGTGTAGATTAATATGGTTGATATCAAGCTACATATTACATAACTAATATAGCTAACTAAAGAAACCTACTATTCAATTTTATATACGACGCCAGTTGCTATGCAAAAATTAACTGCTGAAGCGTTAGCCGCCAAACAGCCTGACTCGCTTCGCGCCACCGCGCACGCCGCCCAGTTTTCCTAGGAATACATAGGAGCGCTAGTAGTTCTCGTAGTTTCCTCTCTAGCCGGTAGAAAGCAGCACCCACATCGTGGGAAGCCACCCCGAACTCATTAATAATTAATTAATTACCAGATTCAGTTAAAGCAGAAGATACCATAAAAGTGTCGATAATGGAGTTCCCATGTTTAGAAAGGGTTGACTTGGGAGTCGGCATTAACCCATTGCCTACCACTGTCATATTTTTAGGACATATTTAAAATATTTTATTTTTTAATATATAAAACTAGGATAATAGTTAAAAACCCTCTTGTGTTACTAATTATATACTGAATTAATATTTTTAACACTTTTATTGTCAAATTTTTAGGTTTAAGCCCTATATTTACTGCCTTTAAATAAGTAAAAAAACTACTTGCGAACCTTTCATGATACATTTATATGTACAATAAATGTTACTTATTTTTATTTGAGCTAAACAACACAAATCTCTTATTTATATAGTCATATTTCAATAAAAGTATAAACTTTTCATGAAAAAAGCTTAAACTTAGCTCTCAGCCATGTTTTTTGTAAGCTGTCCTATAAATATGACAGTGGTAAATAGCAGTGGCTTACGCAGTATCTGCTCCAGAGACTAGTTACAACCTGATCTCTCCCCACCAGAGTCTTCATGGAGTGCCTGCAGTTTACTTTTGCTGAACGTTGTCTAGCACTGTTGTCTGAACAACAGTAAACTGTGATGAATCATTTTAGTTCTGTGTTTTTTTATTGATAAATGTGTATTTTTACTCATAAACAATGGCAAGTACATCACACATGACGATTGAAGAAATACTTCTTTTATTAGGAGATTTAGAAGAAAGTGAAGCTAATGTATCTAGTGCTAATGTTGTTGTTTTACCGCCACAAAATGTCGATTGTCTTACTGATGAAGAACGGTTTAATGATGATAATACTGAGGATGTGGATATTTCTGAGGTATGTGGTACTTTAGAATTAGAGTTGAAGCAAAATAATGATCTAGACTGTAAAACGTCAAATGAAAGCAAACCTACTAAAGGAAAACCCGAGAACACTAACTCTAGAAAAGTATTGAAAAGATAGTTTAACAAACCACATAAATCCACTGATAGTAAGAAAAAGAAAGTCAGTAGAACTACCCCTCGGACTTGGAAAAAGTGTCTACCTGAGTATGGTTTTCCAGCTAAAGGAGATGGTTCTTTACAGTGTCTCAATGATTTAAAAGAAACGTTTCATAGCAAATCACCAGTTGAAATATTTGAAAGCTTACTAACAACAGACATAATGCAAGACATTGTTACTCAAACTATGAAATACGCTTTAGAAATAAAAAATAACCAGTTGTTTGCCTTTTCAGTTGATGAATTGAAGTTGTTTATTGGCATTCTTCTGTTATCCGGGTACAATTGTTTACCTCAAGTTTCACTTTATTGGAGTACTGCAGAGGATTTAGGTGTCCCCATTGTGGCAAATGCAATGTCAAAAAATCGTTTTTGGCTTATAAAATCTTATATTCATTTGCAGATAATGCTATGCTCAATGATGAAACAAAGTGTGATAAAGGTTTTAAAGTGAGGCCCCTCCTGGAAAAAATACAGAAATCATTTGCAAAGTTTGGTGTTTTTGAAGATAAACTTGCTGTTGATGAGATGATAATAAAGTATTTTGGTCGAAATAATTTAAAGCAGTTCATCAGAGAAAAACCAGTAAGCTTTGGATATAAGTTTTGGGCATTATGTGGTACAAGTGGTTATTGTTACAATTTTGATCTGTACTGTGGTAAAGATCAAGGATGTGAAGAAAATATTGGATTAGGCAGGAGAGTTGTTCAATCTCTTTTGTTTGTTGTTGATGATCCTTTGAGCTACGAATTATATTTTGACAACTTCTTTACGAGTATAGAATTGCTTGAAGAACTCTTTGACTTAGGATTCAGGGCTAGTGGGACTATAAGAGAAAATCGAACACAAAAATGTCCCCTACCGGACAAAAAGGAAATGAATAAACTAGGTAGAGGAGGCTATGATTACACTAGTGATCTGGATAGTGGAATTATGTTGACAAGATGGAATGACAATAATATAGTAACAGTTGCAACCAACTTCGACAGTGTTGAACCCCTGGCCAATGTTACTAGGTACAGTAAGGAAGAAAAGAAAAAAGTCCCTTTCCCAGTCCCCAAAAGTATTAAAAATTATAGTAGCTTTATGGGGGGAGTGGATCTTCATGACTGGTTGGCATTTAAATATTGTATCAAAATAAAAGGGAAAAAGTGGTATTGGCCATTATTTACCAGAATTATTGACATGATATTAGTAAATGCCTGGATTATCCACAAGCTTACATCAGACAATCCTGTTCCTCTCTTAGACTTCAGGTGTGCTATAGCTGTTACTTATTTGAAGGCAAGTAATAAACGTCTGCCCATTGGAAGACCTTCAGTAATACCCCGTAGTCAACAAGCAGCGCCTTTTGATGACGCAAGATTTGACGGAAGAGATCATCTTTTACACGTTAGAGACAAGCAAAGAAGATGCCAAATGCGACTGTGTACTTCAAAGCTTCTTACGTTTTGCAAAAAGTGCAATGTGACCCTTTGTAAGAAATTTTTTGGCCCTTACCACTCTAAGTGAGCGTATGTAAGCCATAAGTCTTTAGATTTTAGGTCTTTTTTGTCTTTTTTATCTTTTTTACAATCATTTATGTAATTTTAAAGTAATATTATTTTCATATCTTAAGAGTTACTGACATAACATTATATTTTGTTAAAAAATTTAGCTTGACGTAATGACACTTTACAATACCACTGTCATAATTTTAGGACACCAGGTTATTATACAAAGACACTATGGACTACCACTGTCATATTTATAGGACACCATTTTTTTGTGTTAAAAATTCATTTTTTTATCAAAAAAACGTTATAACTATAAATGAAATGTTATTTAGACCCAAAATCCTTAGTTTTATCGATTTTGTAAAAAAAACTAAAAAGTTGGTAATTAATGGGTTAAACAGAGTGAGCTAAAACTTGATTACAGGTTTGGGGCTATAAAATTACATCAGTCGAAAGTGAAGGCTTTAGAGAATTAAAAGAAGAAAATGCATGAAATGGACAGTCAACTCTTTAAATAATATTTGTAAACATATTATTATATAATAGTTGTTATTTTTTGTAATACAATATTGTTTACCTGTAGATTTTTAAATTTTGTTAGCAGTTTATAAAATCTTCTTGCATTCACAACATAATTTTCACTGTTAAAAAACAATAGTATTATAATGAACATAATGTATTCGGTTATGAGTAACAAGTAAGAGTACGCAATACCACGTGTCGCGTAACATACTTTGCTGAGGTTGCATCTAAAATTTCGAATCTATAGCTCATTTAATTCTAAGGATATCATATGTACATATGACATAAAATCGTACAGAAAATATATTTTTATTTAAAAAAAATTGTGTCAGCCTACTGAGTTATAGGCTTCAATGACGCTCATTAAGTCGGGTTTCAAAGCAGTGTTCAAAATAACAAAAATTCCTGTGAGATAGGGAGGGTACTGCAATGCGAGAATGCGCTAAGATCAAATCTTGTCACCAACTTTTAACAATGACTCTCCACTATGTTATTTTTTTTCTTTTTACGCTATGAATAACAAAGTCACACGTTATAATATCACATAATTTTACTCAATTTGTAAGAGAATATATTTATTCAGCTATTTTATTGCTGCCATGTTGTAAACATAATAGCTAAAGATGAGCCAAAACCTACAGAGTAGCATGCATGATCATCGAACTCAGTGTTGCCTATATAGAATTGAACCTTCATACAAAATCTTCAAATCTATATGACAGCTTGTTTTCGAGATATCTTGCGGACAGACACATTTCAGCCTGTCATGGGCTGGGCAGTTCCAGGATTCATATAGAAGATAGGCTAAACATGAGGAATAAACAAATAACGTGTAATTAGGCATGGGTGCGACTTTTTGCGGTTTTCTGTAATTCCTTATTCAAACGCGCACCGTAAACATAGTTCACTAACATCTATAACTATAATCACAGCCACGACCTAAAGGGTATGAGGGGAGGAGGAGTTGGTCCCAGCAGCTTCATACCTGAGCGCCCGTCCTTGGCAATTCTTCTAGCGCACAATCCTTGAAGAAAGGTCGTAGGTCCTCTGCTTCGTTGTAAGATGATGGGCTAAAAAGCGGTTAAGGGTGTATGACATGACTAATCCTGTGCAGCCGTTGTCCATGACCTAACCCCATGCGTATCCAACCTCTCTCTCCCTTGTAACTCTCAACTATATTCTTAAACACGAAGATGCGTCTGAGGAATATATCTGATGGAAGCCGAGCGATCTAAGACGTCCGACTTTAAATAAGAGTTACAAATACTGACAGTGTCCGTAGCATTTTTTTATCAGTACTATCCACCTTGATCTGCATCGACTCTCCCCCTCATTCTGTTTGATAAGATCCTCGCATTTGACCCATGAGAACGGGCAAAATAAGATTTTAAATGAATACATTTGTGGTCGGCAACCAGTATAGCAGTTAAGGTGACAGTAGGCCTTGACAATCATTAAGCGTAAAAATTGGCGTAGTGCTACAAATCAATAACCTAGAGGTCTACTATGCATCTCAACAACTCATGATGGTGGTACATAACCTACAAAATATAATAGACCTCAATAGAAGCGGCGAGCGACTAACTACGATGCCATCTAGGACCGCTTACGCTAATTAACAGAAGATGCTTGCCTAATAAATCTAGTAAACAATATAACCCTGTATTGTATTATCAAAACTCTTTCTTCATTTCACATCTATTCCGGCCTATGGTCGGCAGTGAAATGCCATCTTTTATTAATTCACTTATCTTGAAATTTCACAGCTACAGCTGTCAAATCTTCATCCAGTTAACGGTTAAACAGTGAAAATTCAAGTAGTGTAATGCAAGCAGTGAAAAATAACCATCGGTGACCTGAAATCTTGTCGATCACTGGTTTATTTCCGGTTATTCAAAGTTGGATTTTTTATCCACTGCCATGTACATCTTGTTATGTGTAGGGCCAGTACCTGCGATTACATTTAAAAATGACATTTTTAATGGTTTAAATTTATTATATTTATAACTTCGAAATAAATTTGTGTGTGATTTTTCAGTACTGTTCCAGTGCACCATGATAAACTAAAATCGGATATAATTATTTCATTGTTATCTTTGTAAATATACACGTCCTATTGATAATTAAGTGTTTCAGTTTTTAATTCCCTTGAAAAAGATTAGATTTACTCCTAGGACTTGATTTCACTCTTCACCACAGTAAGTTTAAATTCACCGTTAACCCCTCATTCTACGTTCGCTGCTTCATTTCACTGGCAAGCACTTATATTATATTACTAACAGTTACAAAATACTAGAAGTAGAGAAACAGATTTCACTGCTCACAGTTTTACTGCTAAATTCACTGCTACTTTGATATCACTAGAACTGTTTTTCACCGATTCGCACAAGTAACAGATAAGCCCTCCACTACAACAGCCTCCTCGATTCCAGTGCAAACAGCTGTTCGCTCGCTCATCTGATTACGGCCACGGCCTGCCAATCGGTCGTTGTCCCTGATTGTAGCCACAGCCACTGCCTGCCGTAACATGCTTCGCCGGGCCATTTATCCATTACATGCAGCTATACCCTTCGGAAACATTTGCCTCGTTACACATTTATATCGAAACCACCATGATTGCATCATTACCAAATAATAATCGGAGTATTCTGATAGCAAAGCATTTGGATACTACGTGTATCCTTGCCCTACTAACAAGCTTGTACTCTGTACAGGTCGTTCAACTCATCTGACCCCCAAAACGCATATTGCCAGTTACGTGAGTGCAAGTCATTTATATCTTGCACGCGTGGAGAACAGCTGTCCTCTCGATTTGTCTCGGCCGTTTGTTGCAGCTCTGGACACGAATATACCTCGCCTTTCCTCAAGCGTCGCTTTCTTCGTTTGATATGATTAATACACTACTTGTAAATGCATGGTGGTCTCCAGTGCACTCAGTTCTTAAATGATCCTGTACAGTATAATTTTCACTTGTACGCTTTAAGGATTACAGATTAATGAACTGTTTTTAGGAACATTATTCCGAAACCGTTAGTTTCCTCTCGTAATCTGCTTCATGCTAGCTAGAGTCTCGCCTTAACTTATTGAACAAATTTTTATTTTTAACAGCAATTGTGTTAAAAATGAATTTAAATTTACACAATGAGTGTAAAATGGTAGAAATGAACAAGTTTGAACTTGTAAACTGAACATTAGAATGCCCTTTAATTTATAATATATATATAGATATATAAACACACACACACACATGAATGTGTGTAAATTTATGTATAAAAAACATCATTATTAGCCTATATATATATATATATATATATATATATATATATATATATATATAAAACACACACACATGAATGTGTGTAAATTTATGTATAAAAAAACATAATTATTCTCTTATTAAAGAGTGATATTTAATTTATATTTGTGAAAGTTTAGTCATTTCTAAAAGCAAACGCAGCAAATGAAACTGTCACTTCTTATTCCGGATTTCACCCTTTCACAGACAGGCCGGCGCTACGATGATAGATCTGCCCGACAGGTCGCAGGTCCAGGTGTGGGTGGCCTGTCATTGTCAACCCAAGCGACTGCCATTTACAGACTACTGTACTGAGACAAGGAGGATTCCTCACGCCTACCTGGACTAGCTTTTGATAGACTCCGGAGAATGGCTCGTGGTCCCTGGCACAAAGGGGAAGATCATTCATCCCGTATTGTCCGGCCGGTGAAAAACAACGTTTAGAGTCGACTACAGCTGGCTTCGCTCCGAAGGGTGGTGGTGGGAGAGTTGGGGTGGCAGGTCGCACGAGAACTTCAGGGAGTGTCGGGGCAAGGTGTAGGGGGAGCTTACGGTATAAAAAAAGAGCAGAGTGGTAATACAAAAACGTGAATTTTTCTATGGCCAAAAATCAAAGGAGACTGTCAAAATCAGTCAATTTTGATTATTTACAATAAAAATAGAACCATATCATTTTTTATTAATCGCTTTTTTTAGCAATATTTTATTTTGTGTTTTAAATCTTGAAAGTATAATACACTATACAATGAATGACATTATAGTAATAAATAATTCAATTAAGAAAAAAACGTTTCTTTTCAGAAAATGATGTTCGTTATATGGCAATCCTACGTCATAGTTTTTATAGTAATGACGAGCTTATAATTATCTCAAAAATATTTTTAGTAAGAAAGAATAAAATAAATATTTTAAAATTTATTTAATGAGTTAATATAGTTAGCACCATTATAGCTCACATGGTGTTTAAGAACGGTTCATACTGTATGGCTATACATACGCTATTCAAAAATTAATTTGATTAATTAATATTCAAATGCACATGATTAAGTATTTAAATTTTGCAATACTGTTATTTAAACGGCAACTTACGAAATATTTTTTTAATTTTCTGTACAAGCTTACGTCTTGGTCTAATTTTTGAATACCTCTACAACACTACTTAATAATATAATATAGAGTATTAAAGAGTAAGAGTTTTTTAATAAGGTAATTTTGTAAAAAATCTCTTTAAAAATCAATGGCAAATAATTATTTAATCATCGTACGATATTTTGAAAACAAACTGATCTATAGACTTTAAATTTTGCATGAAGCTTCATTTCTATATGCGGAACACTGAGTTCTATGATGGTGCATGTCATAAGAAATTTTGTCATAAAAATGTGACTTATTAATACATATTGCCTGACTATCCCAACAATACACACATCATTTTATGATGACTTGGCGATATCTCGAGAAAGATTGCTTTTTTAGACTTGAAATTTTGTCTATAGGGCTATAGACCACGAATTTTAATTGAAGGTTTGCACGCATCTTCATTTGTACATAGACAAGAATGAATTCTACGTTGGTGCGTATCCAACCATGGAATTTGGCTGAGCGTCGTTGAAGCCTATCACTCAGTAGGCTGGCGCAATTTCTCTTTTGTGTGCCCTGGGATGTAAAAATATAATTTCCATTCGATTGTCTATCGTTTCATCTTTCAATAAAGGAATGAGCTTTAGGCTTGATATTTTGCATTGAACCTCAGCAATCGTGATGTGTGGTGGGTGTATTCTAACCGTATCCATACAACACAATATATAGCAAATAAACAACTAAATCTACCCCAACCTGTACAATGTACAAAAGGAAGTATTTTAATTTATCTTACATGAAATTACATATATTTAATATCATTTAATTTAGAAATAGTTTACAAGTGTTATAACATTAACTCAAAATGTTTAAATAATGTTTTTAAATATTGTTGATAAAAATCTAAAACCCATTATTCTAGTAATAAATAGTACAAACAATAGAATGGATGTAGTAGTAGGCGTACATCACACTCGACGACTTCGGGATGTAGCTGTATTGACTACTCGGAATATTGAAGGCGCTACAACAAAGGACGCGACCGTGTGAGGAAGTCTATAGCGTGCTGTGTATTCCTTACTATCAATAAACGTCTTCTCTGTTAAGAGTTCGTTTAAAATAAAGAACCGAATCTTAATTTTCAGGTTTCCGCGGCCAGTGATGCAACTACCATCTAAGTTTTCGGGGTCACGCCGCAAACCAAATATAGTTCTTACAATTCATTACATTCTTAAAACATTCCGAGACTGTTGGGAGCAGTAGTCATCAAATGATAAAACACAAACTGCCAATAACACGCAACTGCTTATATAGGTGAAGGAGGCGGAGCTATGTGATTGGCTGTAGCCTAACCAACCAAGCAACAACTTAACATAAGGCTAATCAATATGGCTTTTTTATCACGTGGATCCCAACTTTTTGTTAATTTCCCGCTATATACAATAAAAACAGTAAAAGGTCCAGATTATACGATTACATTTCTAGCATACCCATTAGCCATAAATAATACTTTTATTCATGTATATAGACAGCTATTGTGCTTTTATCTATGTTCAGTTTAATACTCAATGCCGGTTAAAATCTTGCCATACTGAAACTTTACATGTTATTTAATAAGATATATTTCAAGTAAAGAAAATAAGAACGAAGACTGAATTCGGTTTAGTTTATTTTGAAGTCTATATTTGTCAGCAGCTTTTAAACTGTTTGAAAAAGAATCACTGTCAGCATATTTAAGGAGTGTAACATTATTCTCATGTATACGATATAAGTATTTACAGTGACACAGTTTTTCTTTTTTTTATGAAAAATGTTTTATTGTTGTATTATTATATCGTGACATTGGTGGTAGTTTCAAGGTAAGTTAAGCGACATATACCAACAAAACTTCCAAATAACAAGTTTTTCTTTTCCGTCCCTTTGCTAAACCCAATCCCTTCGAACTAAAGGTGTGGCTTTAGACCACCAACCGCGTATTATCGCAGCAGGAGAGAAAATTGCCGCCTTTCACAAATCAGTGGAACAAATCCCTTGACAATGCCACAATTGAGCCACCCAGGCGCTATGTACATTACATTGATGCAGCGGCGACAGAACATTGTCTTGTTGATCCGTCAAAGCGCCGCGCCGCGGTAGCACTAGTCAACTAGCTTGGCGTGGCGACTGTCAGCCGCGCATGCGTACTGTCCGTCACTCACAGCGCACGCGCATCCGCGTCCACAGCCGACAGGTGCTCGAGCACCCCGGCGCGGCGACCCGTTATTTAGGATTACCCGTGCCCAAAACTGATCTCAGATTATTTATCAAGCCCCAAAACGCGCGGAATTCGCCCAGTCCAGTTTCAGGAACTACTCCGTCTGTTAATACCTCTTGATGAATGCTGGAAAGTCGGAGATTACACTCGGTAAAGAAGATAAATTATCGGTCATTTCCCAATTTATCTTCAAGTCATACAAGTTGAAACTCTTCCACAGTATACAAATTGAAGGATTAAATTAGTCGCCCAGTCTCAGTTTGACCAGCAGAGAATGCATTCAGAAGTAATTTTAAGACTGCACATTTTTACAAGTTACCTTCTCTAATTCATCTTATTTAATTTATTTCCAACGTAAAAATGAAAAATACCCTGTTTTATTTGATTTTTCGTGGTTAGCAAAATATATGTCAGTTTTAAATATCTCCGAAATACATGCTGATTATTGTAAAATCCACACCTTTGATTAATTTTTACATATTCTTGTATTGGATAACTCTGAACGTCTTGGCTTCTAAAATGAGGTATAATCTCTTACAACCAATGATGACTTCATTTGTTCTAGGACTCTTTAGCGACAGTCATGAACAATGGAATTTCTTCCCACATCCCAAATAGGATGATCATTAATTTGAGCTGAGGTATAACGAAGTCCTTTGACTGGAGGAGAAAATGAAAATCTCTTCCCAACAATAGCTGAAAATAGCAGCAGTCCATTTGAAAAAAATCCCATCTTGTCATTAATTTTCGTTCTATGAAACCTTAAAGATCATAAGGGGCCTTC
>NW_025781370.1:0-41848 GCF_021130785.1 Homalodisca vitripennis | reverse complement strand
CAGTTTATAATCCCCACATGTAATGTGACAGTGTGAGAGCTGTACACAACTGGTCAATAAAGCTTCACAAAAATTCATAGAAAAACTATTGCTGCATCCAGAATTGTTCTCCCAGGCAGGTATATAAATACTAGAAATCCCAATGGAGATACTTTTCTGAACATGGTATCCATAAATTAAGATTTTATTCCTTGTTTCACATTCATTTTCAGGTAGAGAACAAAGTTCATCATAATCTTGTGTAAAATGTTGTTGATACCTTGCTGATTGTGTTTCTTTCAAAATCTTCCCTAATCCTCTCTCAAACTACTTCCAGAACCACAGAAGTAGAATCAGCAATAGGTAGGTGGTTCTCTAAATTTAAACTTCCTATATGAACAAGGTAGGCTAGTTAGGACTAGACCAAAAAATCCACTATTTTTGTGTTCGGTAATCACTGCCAGAAAATCAATAACAGTTTGATTATCTCTTTAAAAGTGCAATCTCTTCATGAACCATTAATTTTGTACTACAGGGTGTCCAGTGATGACCAAATCTAAAATTCAAGCAACATTTCAAGGTTTTCAAGGCTCAAAATTATAAAATTCAAGGCTATAGTCGCGCGTTTACTTTTGGCTCTTTATCGGTAAACTAACAACTTTACAAGCCAAAATCAAGTCACGAAATAGTGTTCAACCTTTCCATGTAAAAATAAAGATTTATCAAATATTTAAGGCTTAATTAACAGCATCATGATATTTTTAAAATAACAGTTTAAAAGAATATCATACCTTTATTTTAGACGATGCTCAAAGATAGGTGGGTCCCCCTGTTTAAATTATTAATGTCCTTATACATTATTAACATTTTATAAATTCGTTGTTGAAAAATCTATAGTAAATGAGCTTTTTTCATATGTTGTAACTTATAATTGAACTTCCATGAGTTCAAAAACTTTTGAACTGTTAATCGTATCTATAAAATATGTTAATTTAATTATTTAAACAATACTAAGCTATTTATGTAGCATTTCATTTAGTTTGAAATGAATTTTTTAGTGTAATGTTACTATTAAAAAAAAGTAAAAAAACATTGCAGGCCTATAAAAAAATTTATGATAAAGTACCAAAGCTTAATTTTAATGTTTATATTGTGATAGTTTGTTACAAATACATTTTAATATTCCAAATTAGGTAAAATGATTTAGATTTTGTATTTTAAGTCTGAAAAACCCTTCAAATACACAGGATAGTAAAGAAACAGTTTTTACTAAAAAAATTTCAAGAACAATTTTTTTATTGATAGAAATACACAAATAATATTTACATATATACATGGAACAGCTTTTAGTAAATTATTTTGATCAAATTTTCTATTTCCTGACCAATGCTTTCACATTCCTTTTGGGCACAACTTCCAGAATTTTTTCTTTTTTTTAGTTCCAATTCTCGTACTAGGATTTGATTCCTTTTCCTACTTTCCTTTTCTGCAGTCTCTTGTGTGGTCTTCTTCTTTTCCTCTAACAAATGCTCTTTGTACATGGAGTACGAAATTAGAGGCAGAAAGAAGAATCTTCTTGCAAATGGGCACCTTCTCCACCCCACCCATACACACTTACAGCATTGAAGATTGTTTCTGGCTTGAAACTAAACGAGTCTTCTTTCATATTTTCAATCAAACACTCTTTGTTAATAGAAAACCCTCGCTCTACCTCAGCGTTGCCATGTGAGAGGATCAAAACCAGTTTTATAATCGTCTCAATAGACTGATAGTTAGAGCAATATTTCCTGACCAATCTAATCCAGAAATGGTCCAGTCTTCTTGGTTCCTTTTTCTGGCACCCACTCCTTTCCTCTACGTCTTCAACTCTCTTGAAACTTTTCATCTCTTGGATGACGTCTTTGTTCAAGGACAACTTTTTAAAACTCTTCTTGAGCTATCTCTGCCGTTCGTGTGTTAATAAGATTGTTCTGGGTCAGAAGGATTATTAATCTTTCAAACCTCACCTGCCCTACTTTAGTGTGTGCTATGTTGGGGTCAAGCGAAGTAAGAAATTTTGTTGCTTCATAACTAAGTGGGGATCGATCCAATAATCTTTCCAGCAGGCATTTCAGTGCTTTTCGGCATTCATCTTTAAACAGAGTTACTTCTTTTAAACTAATCTTTTCATGAAATTTCCCCAATCGCATTTTGCTCCAATTCCAATGTTTATCTTGGAAAGTGGAATTAAATTTTCTGATTTCATGAAGACTTTAATAGAAGGAGAAGAAACTTTCTCTGGCAGAACAAAACCGTTCCATCTCTTTTATCACTAAATTTCTTAGAGAAGTGTACAGAAAAGGGGCAAGGGGCAAATTACTTTGGAACTCTGTAAGAAGGGGTTGTACATCAGAGGACAGAGTTTTAAAGAAAGCTAGCTCAGCACCCAAATAAGTGATTTTTAAGACACTCTTCTATGATAGAAAAACTTCTTGTATTGGGTTTAGCCTTCACTTGGTCCAGAGATTCAACATATTTCCTTAAGTCAGGTTAGAATGTTTATGGCTCTTTCTGCCACATCTGCATTTTCCAGCCACCTGACAGCACAAAAACTTTAGAGGAAATTTCGTTGAACCCGTGTGTTTGGTTAAAACTACCGCGGCGAGCTGGCTGGTCCTTGAAAAAGTTATAAAGGGCACGCAGAAAGGGAACTATATTCCAACCAGTGGAATTCATTGCAGCCTTGAATGCACAATGAAGAGTATGCAATCCACAGGTGCCCAAATCTATCATTTTTGTTTCTAGAGACAAATCTGTTTCAAGATAATCTCTAAGATCAAAGAGAAACTTCTTATTTACGTTTGGACCATCCATTGAAACTTGAATGAGCTTTTTCATTTCAACACAGTTCAAGGCAGCAAGAAATGCTCTCAAAAGATCTGCAGCAGTAGTCTTCTTTAAAAAAGCTGATGTTAGATATCGAGTACAAACTTCGTTTTTCGCTGCACTCCAAAATCTTACAAACTAAATCCATTTGTTGGCTCTGGCTGATTTTATTTTAAAGATTCATCAAAGCTTATAACCAAGTGACTAGATTGATTTAGTTCTTTTAACAATTCATTTTTGAAAAATGGAGCAAGCCCAAAGACTGCTAGATATCCAACTTTGGTCCTTTCAAGTTTCATTTTACTTAAAACTTCATTTTCAGGAAACATGTGCCTTAAAATATGAATATCTTTGGCTGTTGCCCTATTGGATCGATGACTGAAAACACTGTTCAAACACCATATTATTTCAGCCCTTGAAACTTTTTCATTTAACAAAATATTTTTCATGATAGAGTTTTTTTTTATCAACTAACATTGGCACTGAAGACTTTGGAAGAGAAACTTGTTCAGCTTGAGGTAAGTCAGGTCCACTTTCATTAATCATTGATGACTTTGAAGTTGTAGGCACATCTTCATTACTCACTGATGACTTTGAAGTTGTAGGCACATTTGCATTAATCATTGATGACTTTGAAGTAGTGGCTAACTCAGATTCCCTTACCTTAGTTCTTAAATAAGCTCCGATGTTGGGCTGTTTCATCTCTGCATTGGCCTTTGAAACATGTTTTTTTTTGACTTTGAATGACTCACAAGAGCTTGCCTTCCCATTGTAGATACGGATATTAGCGTCCCAGGACAAAATAAGCATGTCGCTGAATATATGTCTCCTGCAGCTCTTCTAACCCAATTCTTGCAGGTCCGGGTCCAAAAGCCAGTGATCCTGGAAAACTCGTCTTCCCGTGCCTCACCATCTTGAAAAAAATAACTTGTGTTAATTGTTTTCCCAAAACATTTGATTGAGACCAACCTTAATTTAACTTTAAAATCTCTGAAAAATTTTTTTAAAGTTTAACATATGTTTAACAAAAAAAACTTGACATAGTGGACTGGCAAGGATATATTCTAAAATAACTCACTGCACATTCAACAAAAACAATGACATCCATATTACATTGTACTTAAAAGTTTATAATAATTTAAGGTACATTATTATTAAATAGAACCAAGTTTTAACCCTCCAACTGGCAGTCATTTTTTCCTGTAGTGGCGGCATGTTTTCAAGCCTCGTGCAAGGGTTTAAAAAAAAATTTATTAAAAATATAAATTAAAAGTAATATATATAGAAGTATATATTTTTGTGTTCAGAATTAAACATATAATAATATTAGTATTTAAATTTGGCCTTAAAAAAATGTTTACTAAAATTTTTTTTCCATGAAATTCAAAATTTACATTTTTTTTTTTATTTTGGGGGGGACCATACCTAGCAAACCAAGTTATAGTAAGAAAACTATAAAAGTGAGAGTACCATTGTGTGTCAAATTTATTCTAGTTTCAGAAACACATAAGCATTATACAAATTTATGAAACTATAATAACACAATATAACAAAAAGCAGCGATGCGCATAAATTGTGAAAATAGGGTGTATATGTAAGAGTTTGCTAATAAAAGTTTTACTAATACAGTTTTACTTCTATACATGTTATATTGCATATTTTATTACTCAGAATGAAGTAAACTATACAGCAGTAGTAAAATAAATTCCATAACTTTTTTTTGAAGAGTCGAAAAAAGTTTCATTTTGTCATTACTCAAAAATTTTGCGAAAAAATTTTCGAGAAATTTATTTATTCTAAAATATATTTATTTGCACTACTGCAATATTTAACAATTCACCACACACTAAACACAACACTAAAAACACAAATAAACCTACTAAAACTTACTAATAAACACGACTCGTCACATCAACAACTCAGACGGCATCGACACAAACATGGCGGTCACATCTTTTACGTTCCAAAACTACAAACTTGGTACGTTGCAAACTACAATATAAAGAGGAATAAAACTATAGTATTCCTTAGGCTTTTTTTCCCCGAATCCAATGGTGCATGAATCGAATCGATACGTTGCCGGAATATACTGTTATGAGTGATTATGCAAAGGAATGTTTGTTTATCAAAATGTTGACGAACAACAATCCGTTAAGGGTTATGTTTATCAAAATTTTGATAAACAACAGTTGGGAGGGTTAATAAATTAATTAATTCATTGCCTGTGCTTTGACATACATAACTTAATTTGCTGTTTTAATGTAATGTAATTTTGTTATACATTTATTAAAGTTGTTTGTTTTTATTTATTTATATAAGTGTCCATACTTTTAAAAACTGTGACATAATAAAAATAAAGTTAGGTTAAGTATTGACAGCTAAGTAGCAGGTTTATATAAGACTTATAATGAAATGACATCAGGTATTTTTTTTTAAACACAGTGAGAAGAAAAGAAAACAATCCAACAACATTTTTTTAATTGGCCGAGGCCTTTCAATGTCCATAACATTATCATATGTCGTCTTTAATGGTGTCATGGACATCCAAAGACCTCTGCAAATTAAAAATAATGTTTTATTGTATTATTTTTTTCCTTTTTCATTATAAAAAGAATCTCCTTAAAAACAAATAAACAGTTTTTAACCCCTTTGTCATCATCAGTCACCATATCAATTTGATTTCAGCCCCTTAAAGAAAAATACATAGGCCTACTAGAACTAAATATATTTTACAAGGTTGCCACATCAATTTATAATTAACCCTTCCAACGCGGCTAACGCATAAAGACGCGGAACTACCGATGCTTTAAACGCGGATAACGTCTACAAACGCAAAACCTTTAATTTTGAAATGGCGAAGAATTAGTTGTTAAAACTTCCGTAAGAGAGCAGGTCAATGTTCCTTTCGACTGTCGAAACTAGACAAAACGCTTTTTCACCGTTCTTGGACGTTGTAACGGTATTTACTAGGGTTTGAAAACAATCGCCGCCATTTTTTTGTATGGCCTGTGACGCGGCATACGCCTACAGACGCGTTCGTTTCATTCAGCTGTTTAACTACGTGTGTGTTGGTCGTATGTTGGTTATATTGTTAAACAAAGTGTTTTGAATCAGTCCGTTGTTATCCTAATAGTGTTTTAGTTTGTTTTTACTAACATTTAGTGTAATGTTTTGTTATGATGGCTAATCCAACTTTTATCATTTTACTACGAACAGCGTAGTTTGTGCGCATTTTTGGTATATTATGTATAATATTTTTTCAATTATTTGTTTTGTATTTTATACCAGTTTCAACATACAAGTCCAGTTTATTTATTCTAAATAAATAAGGTTTATAAGTACAATATTTGTTTCATTTCCCTTGTAGGCTATCGTATAAATAAGTTTGTGTGAATTTTATGTTATTACATTTCAAAATCTTATACTGAACTTATTTAATTTTATGTACTAATTATACAGAAACTTCAGTTACAATTTACTAATTATAAATAACCTGTATAAATGTAATGTAATCTGTCAAATAGTGTTCCTATGTACATTATCCTGCAATGCAGTTTATTCAAAATTTCAAATGTTTTCGTGCGTATAAAATTCTCAAAAATAATGTAATATTACATGTTCATTATATTTTTCTTATAAAGGAAATAGCAAGGAATATGAAACAAAAATTAGCATTGGGAAATTTTTAAAAAATTACTTTTTATGTCTTAGCATTTGGCAATAATTTAAATTAGCGCTTGAAGGGTTAATAAATGTTGTAAAAAATAAATACGGTAGGCCTAAATATGTTTTTAGGTTGCCCAGGTTAGCCACAGTTATGCCAAACCTATATTAACTAATAAGTTTAACCCCCGAGAGGTTTCTTATTATAATGGGAGAGGGCGCACACAGAGGTTTTTTCCACATCACATAATTACAAAAATGTATTCTATTTGTTTGGTTTTGTTACGTAATTTTACAGTTAAGTGCTACCTGAAGTTATTAGGAACTAATTTTATTGTTAATATTGTAAATTGTTTAACAACTTACAAGCAATATTTAAAAAAATCACGAGTAATTTAATACTATAGGTAAAACCAGTTATATTTAACTTAATAGGTAAACTATTCACTAAGCACTTTTATTTTAATAAAAAGTTAACATGCAGATATAACCTCCGCGAAGCAACAAGCAACTCCTCGAAGGTTAAGATAAAATCAAATATATATATATATACTTTTCTGGTGTCAAAAAATATAACCTAATGAAAAAAACTTAATACTAAAACGAAATGTTGGTAAAAAATATATATTTTTCCCATTTGTTAACAAAAAATAAAAATTAAAAAAATGTTAGTATTAAGCTTTATTAGAAAACTAAACCCAGCAATACTATTCTAAACCAGTTGAGGGTTAAATTAGTTTTAGGTGAATTAAGTTTCATAAAAAACAAAATAACTGTTAAAATAAATAAAAAAAATATTAATATTCATTTTGTAAAAATATGATTAAACTCAAATAGTCGAAAACATAGCTATTAGAACCCACAATTTATTTTGTGTTAAAAATATATTTGTCACAGAAAATTTTTACCCTCTCTAGAAAACATGTTTGAAAGTCATAAAACATTTGAATAACTAACCATGTACTGCACCTTTACTTTATAGCATAAGTTAATTTAAACAAATAAGAAAACTATTGACAATAATTTAAATGGTAACAACCATTAATAAGGTACTTTGGGATTATACCGACCACATCAGTATGAAGACAAAAATATAAATTTATAGAAATAAACATGATAGAACGAAAAAACAACTCTTTAATTACAAAATTACAACGATTATCAATTATTATTAATGGGGTCAGATTCCATTATATGCCCCCAACGCTTAAACTTTTTTCAATGAACTTAGAACGTTATAAAACGATGTATTTGAGTAACAGAACTAACATTCCATCAATCAACAAGCATTTCCAGGTATTGTGATCGGTATTGTTGTCGCTGTTATCTTATCTATCTCGAGAATCCCGATTACGGCAGGCCACGGCATCACATGATTACTTAAGTTTTTTGCACGGTACATAATTGCCTTTCCATTACAATTCAATTATATTTCTGATCACCCCCTCTAGAATTTGATATTTTACTGATAGGTACTATCTCGAGGCATGTTTTTCTTTCGTCGACATCAGCGCGGCTGCCGAAGCCCGCGCTGATGGCCTGAGGCACTCGCATTTTGGGTGGCGGAGTGTGATCAAGAATAAAAACAAGTTTTGTGTGTTTTTTTTCAATTAAGAGTTTAGTTTTTGTTTGGTAATGTTTGTTTTTGTTGAATTTTTGTGTTTAGAGAATTGTAGGAGACTCTGCAATCACGTTATCTACTAGACCGCTCGACTTTGACCTCTGTCTGAGGATGGGGAGGGGTTTGCGATAAGACAATACCTGTTTTATATTGACGAAATATTGTTCTACGCTAATCTAGTAATCAGTAGAAGCAAAATTTCAAATAACGATTCATGTCTGGGTGTGATTGGTATAATCCCAGAGTACCGTTGTTTCGCCTCTTGGGTGAGAACGGAAGAAAATTTTAATAAAAACTTATTTTCAAAAGTAAGAATAAAATTAGTTTAATAATACTTAAAATTGTATATAACTTACCTTGCACTTGTTCAAAACTTGATGACAAATAATGTTCACAATAATCAACAACTGACCGGCACTGAAAACAAATTACTTCACCAAGCGTACATACACACCATCTCTCGTCAAACCAACTACACTGACGCCATTTTTGGCGACTGCAGCGAGAGCGAGTTACTTCCAAATTTCCTTTGTATTCTGCTTATTTCTCATCGATGTCTACATAATCGAACTGCTGCTTCGATATCGTCATTCGCGTTAGTAACGGCAGCGGCAGACTATGGCAATTCAACTCGATATATCGAACCTCGAGTTCGAACGATTTAAACAATCGAACCGGTCCGAACGCGATACTTTCAATCGTACAGCCCTACAGCCCATGACAAACAACCCTCCCCTATAGCCCATGACGACATCAACTTTCTCTTTCTCTCGTCACTGAGTCACGTCCACATCTGTGCCTATTGTTCGTGAATCGCGCGAAAACGAAACAAAGGTCAAATGGAGTAAACCGTTTTAGCTCAAAATATTTATAAAAATACGTTGTCTAAAAAAATCAAAACTCCCGATTTTCTACAAAATACAAGCATAATTCCCGCTTTATTCAAGGCAGGTAAAATTCAAGCATAATTCCCGCTCTTCCCGATTTTCAAGGCTGCTGGACACCCTGTACTAGCTTATCCCAACGTACCGGTCTCTGATATCTGATCCAGCAGTTGCTGAAACTCCACCGGAACTTCTGCCTGTCTCCAGGATTCACTGTCCAAGATTAGAGACAGCTTTGTCATCCTCTCAAAGTGGAACCTTTGCATGAACCGGTTCGCCTGCGCAAATAACACATTTAAATATGATTTGTGATAGCAACCTAGTGTATAGTACATTTTTTGTTTTCTAAGTTTCACTCCATGTATCTTTCACATGACTTGAGATAGTAAGATACTGTAAATGTACAAAATATACACAGTTTTGTAGTGAACAAAAGGTTCATAACATATATAAAGTTATTTACAACACAAAAAAGTTTATTGATAAAAATGTAAAGTACATACTACTTTTTCGGCAGTGCACATCCATATTGGTGTTTGATGAATTCTTTGGGCAAGAGAAATATCAGATAATGGTGAATTGTTTTCACTTTCACTATCAATTTTCACAACCCAACTCACAGTTCACCGGTTTATAATCATCCAGACTACCTGACAACAAATCTGGCAAAGAAATACCATCATGCACTTTATTTGCCGATATGTCACTTTCAACATCAGAACTAATATTTTCACTATCCAATAGTTATTGTATATCATTTGAACAACGAGGATCGCCCATTTCATAATTTAACAATAAATTATAAACAACTAGTCTACATAACAACCTAGCAACAGTAGCAGCAAAGAACGTAAAGGCCGTGCAAGCGCGGTCACCAGCTGAATATCCGTCAGCTGTATGCTGTGGAGCATTTGGATCGATATCAGCTGATGACGAGTAATATTACGAATGTAAAACTATATAAAATGAATTGATATTTATGAGTAGAGGATTCAACTAGTACAAGTTATGTCTTTATAACTTAAATGGTTTTAGCGTAATGATAGCGGAAAGTTGACCGACGGCTGTGCCACCTTTATCAGTTCACAAGTAGTATTGATGAACGTCTGTGCCGTCGGTCAGTTGGAGGGTTAAAAGCTCCTTGTGATTAAAGTGTCTTCATACAGATACTGATATTTAATTGGTGGCAGACCTGAGAGCGGAAGGCAGACCGCAGGTACGACGCAGGAGCCTCAGGACAGACGGCCTCACACTCCCGACTGAGCAGCTCTACATGTTGGTACAGCTCACTCAGCTGTGTCAGTGTCGCCTTCTCTGCCAGCCAGTGCGAGTCTCTGTCTCTCTCCTTGCTGCTGCCAACAAGCCATTGTTATAAACGGATTCAAAACCACAAAGGTTATATTCCTTATGTCAGTACAATTAATCTTTTTGCCAAAAATCTCCAACAGTTCAACGTGTCTGTGAGGTAAAAATAACTGAACTTGAAGAATTCAAGGTAATCAAATCAATCAATGCTTACAAACTACATGTATTTTTTCTTAGCTGAAACTATGAAAAAATACCAGCAGGCTAAGTATGGTTCAGAAGTGTGTTTATACAGCACGTTTAATGAAATGGATAAAAGGTGTGGTACTAACTCTGTGATGGTGGGACACTTCTCGTCAGGCCAGATGATACTCTTGCTGGAGAGCAGCTGGGCGCAGCGTTCCTGCGTGTACTGACAAGTAGACGTTAGCAGCTGCTTGAGCTTGTGACTCACCTTAGCGTGGTCTTCTGCGCTCAGAAAGTAATCCCTGCAATATTGATGGCAGGTTCACTAAACAGTAAATCTTGTAATATGTCAGTGGCTAAGACAGATAGAATGATAAAGGGTGTTTCAAACCACCCATCTCAAATGTCTAGTGGTAAAACGACTAAACGCAGAGGTTTAGTTTTAAACAGATTACCCACTACATCAACCCTAAAAATTTGTTTTAAAATAATTTCATCTCTGTAAAAAACAAGGTGTTCCAAAAACCATTCTCCCATTTTCACATCTCAAAACTTTCAAACATTAATATATATCATGTTGTACATTATTTTAAAGGTCTTTGCATTCTAAAATGTTGTGGTAAAGACAAAATTAATTATCTTTTCTTTTTAAAATGGCAGTGTGAAGTGTATAGAAAACAGAGTTATGTTTGTTTTTTACTACTACTCCTTGTAATATGAACCCACACCATATATTTTGTTTTCGATACTTCATAACACAAACTTCTAAATGATAAAACGCATGGCCTATATAAATAAAAAAGCCCATTAACCAAAAATGTTTAATTGTGAGGTAGGGTTTTCCATTCTCCACTATATTGAATAAAGACCGTACAAAACTGATTAGCTTTAAAGTTCTTTTCTATCTCCAACCATTACAAAACAACGAAAAATAAACTGTATTTATGGGTACCAAGTGAAAGTTTACATCGTCTTTTAACAAATATTTTGAGACCAGACTAAAGACAATTAGAATTCAGGTACATACCCTCCAAATGCATAATGCTGATTCCGCTTTTCCTTAGAAACTGAATACAAGGAATTACTTTGAACACTCATAATTTCTAAGTCCAGCATAAAAACTATTTTTGTCTCTATAACCTTGTTGGATAAATCAGTATGTATTGAGACACCAACTCACAAAAGTTATGCTACAAATGATTGATCAGACCTGATAATCAATAGTTTCTTGTATTTAAAATTGAACAAAACTGTAAAATAGAATGAAAACTGTGTTACTCACGTTACAGGCAAGTTAGATGCAGAAGACTCCTCAGTTGCAGTGTTTGTTGTGACAGTCCCCGTGCTGGCATCAGTGGCATGTTGCATTATGTCAGCAGCTTTCTGTTCAAAGCAAACCATTTTTGGTGTTTAAATACAAATTTCATTTTACTCTTATATTGAGCTGAAATTTAAATGTTAAATTTTACTAAGTCTAAATTCAGAATTGAGCTAATATAATATAACTATTCAGTAACAAAACCTTGCAAAAATTTAAACAAAAGTAGTCACTTTTTTTAAATATTAAGTTTATAAGTATATAAGTCCATTATATTTTTGTGTCTATTCAGAAACAGTTCGACACTTTTTTTATAATATATTAAATTTTAATGTGGTTTAACTCATCAATAATAATATACCACTTATTTGCTATAGCAATGTACACTATTGAAATAGACAATAGACTTTATTTTCATATTCATCAAGAACAGAGACAGCGTCAAATCTTAAAAAGTATAAGTTAAAACATTTTTGTTAACTTTTATTAGTAGGTATTGATGGTCATAAATTCTTCTAGGCTGTATACAGTCTTTTCCACTAGCCACTTGAACATTTTCCTCTTCAAAACTTGTGGGCCAAGGTTCTTAAGTTCTCCTGGTAGCATGTTGTACAACCTGGCACCTGCATAGGTTGGCTTCTTGGCGAATAGAGCTGATCTGTGGACTGGCAGATTGAAGTCATTGCCATGTCTTGTTTGGCGTTCATGGATATCACGGTTCCTCAAGCAGTTTTGTCTGATAGCCAGTAATATTACCTCCGTAATGTAAATAGACACCACTGTGAGTATGCCCAAGTTCTTAAAAGCATCTCTACAGCTTTCTTGAGGATTTAAATCAGCCATGATTCGCACTGCACGCTTCTGCATAACTAGGACTCGCTGAAGGTTGGTGATAGAAGAGCCCCCCCAAAGCACTATTCCATAGCGAACATGTGTCTCGAAAAGCGCAAAGTAAGTGATTCTAGTAGCTTCTGGTGTGCTAATGTGTTTAACTCTCTTTAAAACAAAAAGAGCTGTGCTGAGTTTTGAACACATTATGTCTACATGTTGATTCCATGAGAGACGATTGTCAATTGTGACACCCAAATGCTTTGCAGAGAGCACTTGTTCTAGGTCCAGTGGCAAAGATACATAATCTTTATGTCTTCCCCATATGATGCATTTGGTTTTGGATGCATTGAAAATCAGATTGTTGTTCAGGCAGTAGTGCTTAGCTCTAGTTATTGATGTGTAGGTGTCAATTTCCAGTGCCTGCACCGACTTGTTGTTTGTGACGAGGACAGTGTCATCCGCGTAAGACACTGGATAGCAACCCTCCCCCAAGTGCTCCTGAAGGTCTCCAATGAAAAGCACAAACAGTACAGGCCCCAAGACAGATCCTTGAGGAACACCTCTTTTAATTTCCATCGGTTCGAATGTTTCAACTCTGATATTTCCCTCAAGAACCTGTTTGATCTCCACTATGTTCCTTCTACCCTGCAAGTAACTTTCAAACCACTTTAGTGCTGTACCCTTGATGCCTAAAGAGCTAAGTTTTGTCAATAATAATCTGTGGTTAAGGCAATCGAAAGCTTTGCTTAGATCTAGAAAAACACTACAAACATTTTTTCCCTCCTCAAGGTTGTCAATGAGGTGCTCAACCAAATCAATGAGGGCACTGGTGGTTGATCTTCCCGATATGAAGCCATGTTGTCTCTCCCATGCAGAAAACGATAAATGTATAAACAAATAATACAAAAACTTGTCAGACTAGACACTTCAAAATAATACTAATACTAAGTACAGGGCCATCGATAAAGATATGTTGGATTGGATATATATATCCAAAACCAAACACAACTAACTGTAACCAAGAAACCTGCCTGCCTGCTGTAACTGTAAGAAAGTAGTAACGCAAATGTTACAATTCTTTCTTTTATACTCTTATGTTTGAGTTTATTCAGAACAAGTGCTCATCTACTATGATTTTCAGCCAATTCACAGAATTAATACACAACAGTTACCAGGTAGTTTGTTTTAATGAATAATAATAAAGCATGTGTTTTGGTTAGCAGAGTACCAGGGGCATACGTAGAAAATTATTTTGGAGAGAGCTGACATGAAGGTGGTTTAAAACATATCTACAAAATATGGGGCTCAAGAATCTTCTACAACATAACTGTAAAGCTTTACGACCTCATGAATGTGTCCTAGCTAAATTAAACAACATACTGGAGGATTTTGATGTCTATTTTTCAAATTTTCAGGGGGCTTAGGGGCCTTATATAGGGGCCCATGCAGAATAAATACCCATGATTACTGTTGTAAGTATGTTTACTACTACAAGGACTCATAGCATAGAACAGTGGTTCGAGCAGTTAAAAGAACAGGTAATGTGAATGTGGATCAATAATCAGCCAGAAACAAGTTATATTTAAAGATTCAATAATATTCAAATTTATTGTGTCACGAATAAACAATTGCATTACTAAACTAAATAGATTTGGGGGTTTTGGAATATTGTACAATATTGCTAGAAAAGAGTTAACATAATTATATGATCACTACAGCTGCTTGCCATAAAAGGCTATTTTAACCCTTCGCACGCCACTAATGAATTTCATTAACTTTCTTATAATGCCAAGACAAGTAAAAAATCTTGTTTCTTTATGTTCAAAGCTAACTTTTATTATAATTAAATCATAAAAGGTAAAAGAAAAAAAGGGCATTTGACTTAAAATTAGCGTATTTATTGATAAAAATAAATAAGAACTATTTACAAAACTCCAAGAGACATAATCTATCCGACATAATATCGGATACATTATGAACAGTATTTGGCGTTCTTGTTAAAATATGCCATTCTAATATATCCGTCTACGGCATGAGGAGGATTGACACTACCACTGTGGCAATTGGCAGTGATAGTGCTAAAGCCTCTGTAATCAATAATTTAAACCTACTTTCATTTCTAATGATCAGAGCTCACCTTGACTCTTCGTACTAGTCTGCGCAACGTGGTGGCAGCATTCTTGAGCAGCTGGGTCCACTCCTCTGTGGCCAACGCCTTCAACTGGTCCTCCAGACTGGAGTCGCCACTGATCCGGTGGGCTGTGTGTCACTGGTCGCCACCACTTCTATCACTGCCTGCTTGATTGCTGCCTTGATAGCCGAGATGGTTTCCTGCTGATAAGCGTCGATGAAGTCGAAACACCCCCTTCGCAGCATGCCCAGCACGATACACGATAGCTTATCCTGCCGATTCATTGAATGAAACATATACATTCCTGTGGTTTATATTGTATTAGCTAATAAATTTAATCACAATAACATATGAGCTGAATGTAACTTAATTTTAGAAGCATAAAAAGGATTCAATACCCCTTGTAGGACTTGGTCCTCTGACTCCAGAAGTGGTCTGTTGAGATCCGCCGTTGCGTAGCGCTCAAACTCCCCTGTCATCAGAGTCCCGATTACCTTCACCATCTCATTCAGCTCTGAGCCTAAATGCCTGAAAATAAAGTTCACGCAATGTAAATTGTACCCTTGGTCTATTTTGGATATTTCTTAATACCTTTTAACTATTAATAGTGTATTTCCTGCATATAAAAATGTAGAACCTATCAGAAGTTATTATTATATATTGATCCCCATTTTATTACATTTGTTCACTTTAATACAACACATACCTAAAAGTTTTAGTTTGAATTAAAATGGGTTAAACAATAAAATACAAAAATATGGTGATATCCATATGCCACTTTAAAATCAATTCTATGCCAAGTGCAAAGGGTTATAATCTGTGGTCTACTAATTGTAATATTGTATTTTTTAAATGCAACTCAGAAAAAAACATCTCTAGATCCAAGGTAACTCTACCTCGATTACATTTTATTCAGCACTTTAAGGGTGAATGAAAAAAAAATGTTTCCACCACCCATTTTATGCTAATGTGACATTAAATACTCTATACTTGTTCCTATAACTCGATTGTTTGACTTAATTTTTATACAAAAACCATTGTAATAGTTGGAGCAATCGAGCATAACTAACACACATCATTAACTTTATTCAACCTTGTCCCCAGCTTCTTATAAGTGAAAACTTCTAATTTAACTGAATAAGATCCAGTTTTAAATCTTGTATTGTTAGAACCAAAACTACATTCTAATTAGGAGGGAAAATCAGTTAAAACAACTAGTCTGACTATCCCTACCACATACACCTCACAATAGTTTTTTAAAGTGTAATTATTTTCCAGACACACTACATAGAATATCAACATAGGATATCCCTTATATTATGGACCATGAATTCCTTTTCTTGATACGCCCAAATACCAAATGAATGGATAAAAAAATGAGATGACACATTAAAAAATTAAAACTTCTAATTCAAGTCCCAAAGTAATTAACCCTTTGAGTGCTACTGGTATTTCCCCAAGCCTTATGCATAAAGTGCCAGGCTTTTTTTGTGCATATTTGTAAGCTTTTGGGAAAATAGCAGTTTTTAAAATAACTATACAACAGATTCTCATAATTTTATTGTTTTTTTTATTAAATGAAGAATATGAGACATATCATTACAAACAAAGTTTGCTTTATAAAAATATAAACATTTCAGCTATTAAAAAAGTTTTTAATTTTTTTTTTATAAAAAGATAAATTTGAACCCAATTTCAGAGTATGGTATTTTTACGATTTTATTTCATTATAACATGATAAAGGCCATAAAATTCTAAATAAATCTGTGTATAATATATGACTTTACAATAAAAACAAACTTGTCATTATATGTACAACAAAATACTGCCCGGTACCAACATTTTATAAATTCTACTTCATTTGTCAGAGTATAGAAATTACATAGTAATAGTGCAGTTTTACAAAACATCAAGATAAGACAAACAAATATGATTAGTAAATGTGGAGACAAATACTTCCTTACATTTCTTTATGTGGGTGTCAGCAACTTTATAAAAACCAAAATAACCGTACTATATTTACACTGAAAACTCAAGATTTTCACTTAGACACAACTCAAATGTCTACATTACTTTTATAAAGAAATACGGTAAAACACTGTGTAAGTTAAGTATTTACTCAAATGCTGGGTTATCAGCACATAAACAACAAGAATGGCTGTTGTGCAACACAGTACTCGTCCACTACGTCATAACTGGAAGACAAAATCATCGCATAGGTACTTCGGTGTTATCGGTACTTAGGTGTTATCGGTACTTCTGTGTTAGCGGTACTTCGGTGTTATCGGTACTTCGGTGTTATTGGTACTTCGTTGTTATCGGTACTTCGGTGTTATCGGTACTTCGTTGTTATCGGTACTTCGGTGTTATCGGTACTTCGGTGTTAGCGGTACTTAGGTGTTATCGGAGCAACACTATTTTTGGACAAGTGTTCCTTATCGGGGACCAAAATAAACTTCATTATACGTTCCTAATACTTTTCTTCTTCCATAATGAATTGAAAAATACTCGATGAGTCAAACTTCAAATCCCCTACAAATATGCCTAGAGACAAATAAAAGAAGATACAGACTGACCACAGAAAATAAGAGACATCAACTGACCTGAAACTGTGGACACCAGCTAGGTGATGGGACAACAGCTCCTGTGTTGTGTAGATCAGGTCCAGAGCTGCCACGTAGTCAGGTGCTGATAGCAGCAGCTGTATCGTCGGCTGAGTCTGCAGCACAGTTGACATCAGCTTTAACTGCAATCAAACACCAAGGTAAACACCCTGACATTTTAAGAAATAGAGGACACGAATAATAACAAATCTAAAGTGATCGTTACGATAATTTTTCTAGGCTACACAGAGATGAGATTGAAAGTAGAACCATACATACCTTATTATAAACTTGTAGATAGTGTGCTCGTCTTCTTTCACATTTTATTATTGTTAAAGAATCCTTCACCAAGACACTGTCAATACTGTTGATCTTCTCCCTGCAGTAAAAATACGATAGTTTAGTCAGAAGTAACATCAATATATTAACCCATTGGTTTATACATATTTTTACTATCAGCTCAACTGGAGTTATCCTATTAAAAATGCTAAAAACGTAAGAGTTTTGTTATATGTTTATAAAAAATTTATTTTTCAAGTTATTTGGTTATATTTTATATCTTTTTGGATTAGCATGAAATGGGCTTTAATAATAAATAGATAGTTATATATTTGGTCATAATTTAAAAATAATAATGCTGTACAAACTAAAAAAGTTTTGGAATTGTTTAAATAAAAAAAATTTTTTTTACACAAATAATATAAAATAAAATACCCCATTGTTGCTTTTATTTTATTTGAAATGTATTTATCTACCTATCAATACTAGAATATGTGTATTTATATGCATAGTTTGTCAGAATAAATATTTTTTTCTAAATACTGAAAATTCCAAGAATATTGATTTTTTCTCTTGTAGTACACTAATATTCTTATAGTAGCTTATTATTCATTTAAATTTCAATTAATTGTAGTATTGCAGTTTTTCTTATGTGTTACAACAATATTAGTCTAATTTATACTAACATTTGGTTTAAAAAGGAGTTTAAAAAAATATTTAGATGGCACTGTACTTGTCACGGAACGGTTCCGTGATATAAATTTTGAGCCCAGACTAGCTGTCACGGAATCGTTCCGTGATACAAGGCCAATGGGTTAACAACACAGGTTAGATAACCACACAACATATATTTAATTAACCCCTCAACTGCTGAATGAGTGCAGGCCGAGCATTACCAGCACTACTCTCGTGATAAAATGTTTTTACATACAACTGATTATTGTTTATTTCTTCCTACATACGGAGTAAGACTGCTCTCTGGTGGCTATTTTCAGTACTACGACGACTGAAGCACTGTTTCACAAATGTGTTAGCCTGGTTTACAACTTTGGTACTATGTCAAGGCACATGTTTACATCAAATATTAGCTCTTGTCTAACTGCAATTTATTAGCGCCATGTCATGTTTTGTTGTTGGCGTTTTTTATGATCTGTTTATTTCAGAGTGTGAGATAGCTAATAGTGACAATAACCAAAGTAAAATAAGACAATTTCTTGAAGAATGCAGTTTACATTTAACAATGTAAACACCTGGTTATCGGAAAATGACGGATGTTACAACAGTATAACCCATTAATTAAAATTTAGGCAATGAAACCGGTTTTTATTCTAAATACAAGCAGTTGTTGAAACAGTATGCCGACATCCATGATCTAACCTTGATCCTCTACGCTGGGTGTGCCTTGCATCCCTTATTCAACTGCGGTAAAAGCTCGGTCTTTACTGTATATGTTAACACGTCTACAGCTGTAAAGGGATTAATGAACTTAAAAATAGTTCAAATTTTTAAAAGAACATACTTTTGATTATAGTCCCTTCAAACATAATCCAGGCAATACGTACCTTCAACATCATAGCCAACAGAATGTCAGGTTTTACACACTCATAGAAGAGAGATTTTTTATTCTTGATGAAAACCCTTTTTGTTTTTTTTTTAATTTGAAATATCAAAAAAAACTAAACTAATTTTTACATTTTGGATTCTACTTATTTCATTCAAGTGTTATACTTCAAATTGTTCAGAATTGTGTGATGATAAGTTAAGATGGTTATTTTGTAGTAAATAATAATAATTAATGTCAGACTCTGTAAAAGATTAATTATCAGAATTTTATATGTAGTACATCCTGTCATAAAAATATATAAATGAAAATTGAATTTTTTTATTTTAATTTTTTGTAATGGTATTAAAAATATATTTTAATTTGGCAAATGCTTAACTATATAAACAATTAGTTTTATACGAAAAACATCAATTTTGTATTTTTTAGGTTCCAGAACTTGTTTTAATTTTATGTAATGTTTTACAAAACATTATCTACTTCTAAAAACAAACAAAACTCAAATGATAGTCATAAATAATAAATATAATCCACAATGTAAGGAATGTTTACACCACAATCACCAGTACAACGATGACAAAAGTTATCTGGCTAACTCTCCAACAGCTAAGTGAATTAACATTCTGTTTCGACTGCGAAAAATATAATATGCAGTATATATAATTCCAAAGCGACTCATCTAAGAAAGAAACCTAAATTTGGCACTTAGGAACTGTAGAAACAGTTTCTGTATGTGTCAGGAGTGAACTGAAACAGAAATATGGGACCAACCACGTATGTTGGAGTGAGTCCACCGATGGGAGCGGAATAATGATTTAACAATGTCAGACTCTGTAAAAGAATAATGATCAGACTTTTACATTGTATCTCAATTAAACAGGTTATAGATTATATTACACGGATTATACATAGACGATTTTCGATTTGTTTTTACGGTTTACTATTTTATTGTTTATAAATACAGAACCTTTTTCCAAAATAATGCAATTAAATCAAGATATAAACATAGTTTCAGGACTGCTGGAGTGTTGAACACACCTGAGAGTGCGCACCATAGATATCGTGTGTCCCAGCTGTTCCATGAGAGTGTCGTGAGAGGTCATCGCCAGGAAGAAAGCATCAGACTTCTGCGACACTTGCTGGGCTATCTGGACTTCCACAATGTCCAGGTAATGAGTCAGCTGAAACAACACCATTGGAGCATTATATAACTTTAGAATTTAGATGCATTTAATAAATTTAGGGTAATTGTCATATTAACGGCCGGAGCGGCAAAATACGAGTGTTAATAACTTATTGGAATCGTCCTACAAAACAAAACAATATAAGGTTTGACGGGGTGGAAATGAGAAATAACGAAGTTCTAGAACATCAAAAATGGAACAACTGTTCAAGCGCGGAACAATATTTCCATGTTCTACATCCACATCGGGCATCACGTGACCTTTTGTGGCCATGATTCAACCTCGTGATGACGTCATCGGATTCGGCGCCATCTTTGCAAACGTAAATGAAAAATAATACTGAAATGGAATTTCAGTTCATTTGGAATTTTGATCCAAATGAACAATGTTTTTCTTAAATTTCGAGCTACAAATTAATTAGTTGTTATCGAGTTGAGACGAGTGCCTCTGGCCATCAGCGCGGGGCAGCACTTTCGTCAACGAAAGAAAAACATCCCTCGAGATAGTACCTATCAGTAAAATATCAAATAGAGTGTACTGGAGAACACTTACCATTAGTGTGTTCCACTGACTGTACAGAAAAATAATCTCGTTTCGGTTGAAACGTAAACTCTTAACATGTCCGATAAAACACTCTGACACATCAATTCACTACGATTGGTCGAACTAGAGGATGGTTGATCCATGATCGTCACGCACTCACTTGATCCAACCTACAGTACACGTTATCTCTGACTTCTTCCCCAGAGCGCTCAGATAACAGACACGCTATCAGTCCCACCCGCAGATTATATTACAGATGTCCTGACACAGCACACAAACAGAACATTAAAACATTAAGAACTTAACTATTTATGTATATACCCTCTAAAATCATGTTATTTGTCATTTGCACCCCCTAAAACCATATATATTTTTTGTTCAGGAGGATGAGCAGAATACGTTGTTAACGTCAAATTCGTGAATTGCCACCTCGGCCTTCAATCTTATAATTTCCAAATTTAGATATTGATTAACAATGAGAATTGCTTTTCTTATTAAGAATCTGACAGATACAGTGTATTTATACATTTCAATTTTCTTAGAACTATGAAAATTAGTAAGTGATTAAGTAAATTATAAGGTTACGTGAATTGCAGTGTCAAAATATTGTGTACACAATTGAAATCTTAAAATATTTCAACCTTACTGTGAAGAGACTACACAAATACTATGACAACACAACTTTAATGAACAGATTACATATTTCTCAGTTTCGGGTAACATCTATTGACTCGTGAAGTTGGCTCTCCACGATTAGGCCTAAATATTTCAATATTTTGTTTAAACCGGAAAACTTAGATGAAAATATTACATTAACAGGTAAATATTACTGACCAAATCAGACTAGTTCTCACTTTTAAAAAAGAACATATTCCTATTTCTGGACTTGAAGAATGTATCCAAATAGAAGGAAACAAAGCATTTAAATACAAGTAATCATGTGGTCATGATGTGGAGAAATATACATTTTCAAAGAATAAAACATTCACAGTATTTATAACTGAATTTGACCAGTTTTAAAACTGGAATAAAATGAGTCCTAAAAATGCAGTGACCGTTATGAACCAGAAATGACATAAACAGTATATTTTTATGTAATTGTACTGGGACTTACAGCTTTATTAAGAACATTGTTTATTGCATAGAAATATCTGTAACCAAATCAGGATAGTTTTAGTGACTTACAGAAACATTACCTGAAAGTCAGTGAATATAATTGGGTGAAGATTTGGAAACCTGATGCAAACTATATAATGTGCATACATAAAATATGTATTTATAACTGTAAAGCAGTTGCACATTCTTTATAATGAAGAGTCATAGTATGAGTTTAAGAATTTTATATCCAAATTAGAGCTGCATTACATTTTTACCATTAGAGGCAAAATAGGGCGAGTTTGATCGATGTAAAAAGATGTATTAATTATAGGTACCACCTGTACTTAATATATATTGAAAGTTATCAACAACTTTATTTTTTGTTTCAGAGCAACATTAATAAATCATCTAACACCATAATTAGTTGATTTGTAATACAATAATTTACCTTTTCCTGTAGAATCTTGGCAGAGTCTATAGAGGTGGGACTACCGGCTGCGTGGGACGAGGTTGGGGCAGTGGTGGAAGCCGGTAGTGTCTTGAGCTGGCCGAGGTGAGGAAACACTGTGTTGAACGTTTCGATATTGTTCAGAGCAAAGTTGTTGTCCAGAAATATCTTAGGAATTACGCTTATATCAAACTGGTTCTTTTCTGAAACAAAGCAGACCGGTTTTGTTATCATTTTACCAAGTGATCTAAACTGAACAGTGAGAAAATATTTCCGAGTATGATGAATTCATAAAATACAGTAGAAAATTATTGAAAATATGAATATAAAAAAAGTTTAGAACAAAGGAACACCAATTGGACAAATATATTAAGTCTAACGGAGAGTATCTTGCAGAAGATGGGGATAATTTCTATTTGTTCTAGATAATTACCTAGAATGCAAATTTTCAGTTGCTGCATTATAAAAATTTAGATTAAGGTATATAAATTATTATTGATAAACCCGTAGAACGGCTGATAGATTACCTATTGATTTGGAAGACACCCTTAGATTTGGGAACGTCTGTAGCAGCTCAGCATGAGAGTAAGGTTTGAGGGCTACGCTGTTCAGACGAGCATGCTTACGATGTCTCTGGAAAAACATAATATAGACCATTATAAACATGTTAATGTAACACATTACACCTATTTATAAACACACTAGACTTGATCATCGTAAAGTTTACTATCAAGAGTCAGATTGTTAACTCATCGGTCTAAATGTTGTTTGAAGCCTATACAGCCCCTGTAAGTTACTAGGAGTTAAAATGGCCAGAAGTACAACATTCTATTCTAAAATCATTGTAATATTAGTTAGAAGCATTGTAACTAATTTTGGTTTTCACCTTCTTCTACAGAGTTAAATTATTATTTACAAATTAATTTCTAATGTTTTTTTAAGACCTACAAATTTTTAAACTAAAACATGCACATCAGTCACAATAGTAGAATGATGCCACACAGCTGTTCTGTGCCAAGATGAACGTTTCCTCCCATGCTACACGGAAAACAAAATTTATTTTGTTAATATTTTAACTTCAATTTGGCGTTTAACCCGTTTAGATATCTTTAATAATTTTAAAGCAACGGCTGTTAAAAATCCTGGTATTCTTTTTCAGAAACCCTGTATAAGTAGATAAAGCAGATTAAAAGAAATAATCTTAAGGCCAAATCTGTTTTGGAATGTTTTATTAATAACTTTACTAAAAATACACATGATTCATGAATGTTTGAAAAAAATGTATATACTTAATTTATGAACAAACACTACAATAATTAATTAAGAAATTTTATATTTGTGAGGCCTTTTCGTGTTCAATGAATACATCATCAGACCCCCACTGAAATATGTATATGTAATATGTATATAGCCTACTAAAGCATTTTCTTAGTCAACATGCAAGGTTCATTGTCTATTATTTTTCCTTAGCTTTAGTGAAAATGCCAAACTAAAACAAACCAATTACTCATATAATATAATAAATTAACACTCTACATTTATAATAAAGTATTGGATTATAGCATATTAATAAATATATATGTATAAGATCTATATGTTGGGTTAAGCTGTATAGAACAAATTTTCACGGTTTCAGAATATTGGATCAACACACAACATAAAATGGAAATAATAATTCTCTGTTTACCTCACTGCACATCACTATTTACAATATAATACAAGAATCTAATACATGACTATTAACGTACAGTTGTGGGTAAATATGTGTAAAACAACATAAAACCCTAACCAAAGACTTAAAACAGAAACTGACAACAGTGCAATCTATCGATTAAACTTTCAACTGTGTTGCATAAACCGTTAGATAGAGGATTTCATAACCAAAAATAGTGAATTGTGTCTTGAAATAGGTCCATACCAAGCAAATGGAACGGCACTACGGCAAATGGTATGTCTAGGGCACTGGTTAAAATAAGTTTTTTTTTATTAATCAATCAATCTTTTTATCCATCCCATGTACACTTTACAATAGAATACACCTAACAGTATTTTAAAACTATTAAATAAACTTGTTTCTAAACACAATAATCAAGAGTGAATAAAGGCAAAAACTCCTGTTACTCTACTTACTTTAGCAGTCTTCCTCAAGTAGGCTTGGAAGTTCTCCAGAGAAATGTGTGGCAGATAATGAGGTGCTGGTATGTCTGTCACCTCCACAAAACTGTCACCCCCACGTTTTGGTGAAGAAGTCTTTCTGCAACAATTTGTTCCTTTTATCTAACTGAACCCCCCACTTCATCACATGGTGTTTTTCCATGGACAGTAGCAGAAAAATACCACTGCCTCTACACCAAAATCTTGCTAATGATAACATCAGTCAATAGTTTTTTTTCTTCTTATTTATACATTGTGTAGCACATCCATCTGAATAATCACAAATCTTTTTTGGCACTGATTTGAAGAATCATCTATATCAGAGTCTCCTGATTATTATTTGAGTGTCTTCTTACATTTTAAAATAAAGTGCATTAAAAAATTAAAAAAAAAAAAAAAAAATTATTTTGTAAATAACTACATTGCTGCCTTGGGGGCAGCCCTCTTTTAAGTACACAAATTATAATTATGATAATAATTTTTAGTTATAATAAATATATAAGATAATACCAAAATTCAAGCTCAAATCTGTCAGGATATCTTAAACTCTGTGGCAAACGGCCATCAATGTGTCACTCCGCAATTCTGACGAAAAAAGAAAATCATCCCTCATAAAAGTACCCAAATTCAAGCTCATACTACATGAGCGGTTGAAAAAAGTAACAGGCAGTAACTTTGGTACTAATAATAACATATTTATGATAACCCAATCTAAACCTTCTTATATAGTGTAATAACAAGAAGTAGATAGAGACAGAGTAGCCTACATCTTGCCAACATCAATTGCTTTTGAGAGGCAGACTACAAGAACTGATCATCTAAATGACATATAATTTCCATAGTAAGTCGTATAAAGTCTGTTCTTTCTAATGATGTAGATTTTTTAGGTCTCAGTAAGAGAAACTGTTCCAAAAATGGTGACTTCCTGATAGTACCAAAGTATCATAATATTTAATATTTCCAAGAGTTCTCATGATTGGTTATGAAAATGTGCAAAAAACTCTATCTTGAGCATATTTGTATGACTCTAATAGGATTCTAATGGTAATTTAAACAACTCTGAATGTGATCTAAATATTCTTAACAATTTAAAGGGTTTACACAGATTTCCACAATTAGGCATTGAATTTTTAAAACCATTTCTTAGTGAGCACCTACGAGCTAAGGCAAAACTGGCAACACTTGCCAGTACCATAGTACCATAGTAATGGTTGGGCTATGGTGTGTACAAAATTCAATGTAAAATACACTCCATAGTTTCAAAGATTTTGTTAATGGTATTTGGCTTTTATATAATCAATACTGTTTATGATGCGACTTTTAATGTATCGGAAATTCACTTCCAAAGGATAAAATGGCAGCCTATATGAAACTTTACACAGCTATTATTTAATTTAGAATGTGATAACACAAACATCTATGCGAAACTGTCATAACCTATACTTGTGAAGTATAAGAATTTTATTAAAATTCTAACCTATAGCAATTTTTTTTAGCAAGAGAAGGAAAAAAAATCTCTAAAAGGTAATCAGAGAACCTATAAAAATTCTTTATATTTTCTAAATTGTTTGCTAACATTAATGACAAATATACCTGCTTCCCCTGCCGCGGGTCGTTGAGAACTGCAGGCAGGTTCTGAGCAGTGGTGTGTGAGGTCCATCTCTCTCCTCCAGTTTCACTCTTACTCTGTGACACCTTACGAGAGCCAGCCTTGTTGTTGGCTGTGGTGTGATGCTTGAACACATGGCGTTCATAGTCCAGGTCATTCACTCCCTCCACCGGTAGAGTGCAACACACATTGTTCTCTCCATAACGACAGACAAACGAGCCACCTTCTTGAGTGCAGTGCTTGCTCCTAAGATGCCTGAACAATATCATTACCAACCTATACTGAACCACTCGTGTGCAGGCTATCAATTAAGAAATGTAATGCGAGGCAATCTTACAAGTGTCATGAAAAATTATAAAAGATTAATTTAAAATTAATAAAGCACCTCAAACTAGTGTACCTTAATATGAGGGTAATCTTACTCTATGAACAATGTAAGGGGAAGTAAATACAATTTAAATTAATTCATGCATTTGTTTAGATTTTTCATCTTTGTAGTAAGGAAAAAGATAATGGAAATGATTAAAATATATATGCCAATAATAATAAAACACAAATTAAAAAACTGATTCCACTACCTCCTATCTTTTTCACGGTAACTTATACATAAATGAGTTGGTGTCTTAACAGTGACATGTATAATATATATATATATATATATATATAAAACAGTAAACATTGGGTTTGGCAAGTTATAGATAATGGTCTAAAACCACATTTAAAATATACCTGATGATGTAAACTGTCATAAGCACTAGGGTAACTGCGCTGTCTAGCAGGGTACATATGAAAAAGACTGAAACTCTTGAGATAGTACTCATCAGGTGGAGTAACTTAAAATATGCCGACAGGGATTTTATATCAGTATTATCAATAATTTTTTTATGTAGGACTATTGATAACTTTAAGCTGTTGATAGAACTAGCACCTAACTTATTTGATCAAATAATTTACATTATCTGTATTAACTTTGAAAAAGGGTTTAAACTGTTTAAAGATATATTTGTTATAAAAGTAAAAATAAAATAACAGCTAGATGTAACTTTTGAATAATAGATGAAATAGCTTTAAAAGGTAAAAAATGTGTTTTACCTGACTTAAGGATGTGGAACTGGTACGAAAAAGGATGCAGTATAGTAAGCAGCCACTACCACAATCAAATCATGGTATGAAATTATCAGTTAGATATATATATATATATATATCGTATGGGGGACAAAGGCAGCTATCCATAAATAAATAAATTAAAAATTACAATTATTAAAAAGTACGTAAGAACAAAGTTCTTGAGTCATAAATTAAAAATAATATTAAAATCTCCCGTCACAAAGCTAAATCCAAATTACTGAGCCAGTTTAGAGACCCATCCTCTAAACCACTCAGACCAGCCAGACCACCAGAAAAACAATCGCAAAGGGCAGTCGTTTACAATGTGCTCAATTGTCTGAGAGTTTGCGCCACAATCACACATCTGTATTTGATAGTGTACAGTTAGAAATCTACCTGTACACTATCAAATACAATATTCTAATTACAGTTATTTAAAATTACTTATGGTAATTGTAAACTTAACAGCCTGAGTGGCAAAATATGAGTTTTGTGCTATTAACCTATTGCTATTATTCTCCTGAACAAAACAGGTAAGCTATCGGAAGCAGAAAACGCTAAAAATCATAGATAACAAGAATACAGAATACAATACAATGCAATACAGAAATATAGGTATAACCAGAAATTTACATTTCAAATATTAAAAACAAAATCATTTATGATTTCTACCGCCTAAAACCTAAATATTTGTTCAGAAGTAAGAGCAGACTATGTTAATAACATTGAAATTTTGATTGGCTACTCCGGCTGTTAACCTCACTGATAACTTAGTTATTATCAGCTCTTTTTAGTGTATTGAATAGCAATATTTTTCCAAATTAATTCAAACAAAATAAAACCATTTGTATTGTATTTGAGTAATGGCTAAAAGAACAATGGGAATTGACATGCATTATTCTTCTCACAAGCTGTCAGATACGTTTATCACTCATAATAGTAAAAAGTAACTGAACTATTTTGTTTGTTACATTTCATAAATACACATAGTCTAGATATTTTTTATTCATATTTAAATTAATACTTTTTTGGGTATGAAAACCGCTGAACTGTACCATAAATTGAAATAATATAATACTGTTCAACATGTTAATTTTGGCAGTTTAGATAATCATGAATATCGATGATTCAATTGTGGTGGTGGCTCCTTATTATACTACAACCACCAAATAAAGAAATGGTAGCTTATGTGAAATTTGCAGTATACAAATCTGTTGGAAGAGGAGCAAAAATATTCATCTTCCAGTACAAAATACGAAGGTACATTAATGTTAGCCATAATTTTAGTAAAACACACACTAAGTTAACTACTGCAGGAAAACGTTGGGCATTGTTATACAGGAGAGAGCATTTAAAAAGGCTTCACATACATTGTAATACACTCTATCTTAGATTTACACCCTAACAGTGACATAGCAAAATGATTTCGAATATAGAGCAAGTAGGATTGTCAAAACTCAATATAGCATAGAGATCAGACTTTAATATGTGGCCTAAACTCGTTATTCGATTTTTTTTTTTATTAGAATGAATAATTTAACTAAAGATAATGATTTCAGCTTAGAGTGCTTTTTAATGTAAGCAATGTAACAGGAAGAAGTAACAAATTTTTGGAGAATTTGACAGTCAAATGGAGATGAATATGAGGAAATTATGGGAGATATTTCTATATATACATGTGGGTTTGGCTCCTGTTTACTATGTGGAGAATCCTTTCCTCCATTTCACAAAAAAGGTTACTCACTGCTATCTGGGCAAGCTTGAAATATTAGGCAGTTTTTCTTATGTATATGTCTAGGCCATAGTTGGGTTTGTTCTTTTATAATTTTATTGTTAACTTTGTTATTAAGACTGTAATGCATTATCCTTGATAATGTATTATAACTCTTGTTGCATATGATTATATAATATCGAGGCTTCATAGTAATCGAGGTAGGTTTTCAAGGTATGGAATCATTTAAAAGTAACAATCGAATAACAAGTGTAAGGCAAAAACAAATGCACCTCGAACAGGATCCCAGAAAAATTACTAATTTAATAGTTAAACATTAAGGTGCTTACTCTATAAACTGTTGCAAACTAGTGAATGACAAATTTGAACAATATGCACATGATTGCCAAACTTGTCTAATTCCAGAACGATTTTCTCTATTTGTCTCTTCCATTACAGTTTAACGAGTTGAATTTATTCAATAACAGAATCTTCCTTATGGTTGAAACAACATAATGTTCAAACTCAGTTGTTGTTCCACAACTGTAACAAATATATATTATACATTTGTTCACAAAACACTGTTAAATCAAGATTATTTACTGCATTTTGACATTAATTCACACATATATAATTCACAACATAATAATCCAAAATAAATCGTTGCCTTTGTTTAAATTATAAACTTAACAACACCAAAATAATATATTTGTAAATTTAGTTGACTCAGTTGACTCGGCTCGGCTCGGCTGACATGACATAACACTAGCTAAAAAATAAATTTGTTAAATCAGCTGATAATAAATAATATCTGCGTGGAGACTAGTAGAACTTTGTGTTTAATGTATTAAATGAACAGTACATACATTTTTATAATACGTGTTTCAACATACAATTTACAAAATTGTTAATGAAAAGTAGACTTGAAATTATAGTGAAATATAATATAAGTACAATCAGATATATAACCATTGGTGCAAAATGTAATAGCAATGTGCATATGAATGTCATAAAAATGTATTCCATAATATCAATAAAGTAATATCATATATAACATTTTCAAGAATTATTCCAGTACTAACACACATTCTACACGATATTACCATTGCCTTTATCCTACTAGTTTAGTTATTTATTTCCAACGGACACACCTCCAATGCATACAATATTGACAGGTGACTCACAGGCAAATAACTATACAGTCCAACAGTTTAACAAAATACACAACTAAAAATTGTCAGGGAAAACACAGTTAATAGTAAACAAAACCCGCGTACAAAAAGTAAATAAATTAGTAACACGTATTATTAACATAGTATAGGTAACAAAAATGAAATAACAGGAATTATTCACAATTGAACAAAACATATTATTTATTAACAATTACATTACCGATATTAACTAAAAATGGAATTATTAACAACCAAAAACAATACAATACACTTTATTTAGAGAATAATAAAAACAAGATAACCCATGTACAAAAATCTCACTCCAAATACAACAGGTGTACCTAAAAAAGGCTTAACACTAGCTAGGGGAACAGAAAGAAAGTTCAAGTGACTATATATGCGACTGCCAAGCCGTTGTATCCGCTGCATTGTGCTGTTGGACTTCAGGAAGACGAGTTCTGCCTTCTCTCAAACAACTGCAGGGATCAATTATACGACAATGTCATATAACATTCACCCGTTCCAGGATGAATGAAGAATCTAACAAATTGTTAATAAACTTAGAATAAGAAACATAGAATCTTTAACGTCTCTTCTGGCCTTCAGAGAGTTCAAATTTAGGTTGTTATCCAAGTCGAAGACTGGCACTTCATTATAGCTGTATCCCGATCTGTGCCAACAATTCTAACAAATTTTCGCTGGACTCGCTGGAGTTTTTGAATAAGGTAAACTTGATGATATGGCCGTACGGTGGAAGAGTGTTCTAAAATAGGGTAGATGTGTGCAAAATAAATGGCTCTTAATGACATTGGATAATTTATACAGCAAGAGACCCGAGAGAGCATTCTCAATATTCTCAAAGCCTTGCCGCTCACACTATGCCCATGCTCAACAGGACTTTAACCCTGGTAGAGAAAAACTCCCAGGTCTTTTACTGATGATTGCCAGTTCACGTAATAACCACAAGTTACACTGGAGATATTTTCCTGTGTAATGATATAACAAAGCATTTTTCCGAATTTAAAGCCTTACCATTCTGCCTACACCAATGCTCAACCTCACATATGTCATCCTGTAATAAAGAACAATCACTCATAGCTATAATATGGTAGTTAAGCCTAATATGATCAGCAAACAAAAGGTAATTCACTTTCAGCTTGCTGTAATGTCATTTATGAACATACTAAACAATAAAAGGGCTAAGGTAGGAGTAGAATCTAGGGGATGGACTGACCTTCAGTCGGGTGGTCCACAATAAATTGGGAAAGTACCTCCTCAGAGGTGACACAGTCTATTGCCACTACAAAACCAATAGGGCATCCTAATAGTGTTGGGCTCGGATGAACGCTAGTTAAACGTCCTGCAAGAGGTGGTCCACTGAACCCCACTGTCTAGGTTAGTGTTCCGATTGTGCACTCTTCGGCGGCGGTTGCCTTCGGCGCTACGCAATAGTGATGCCAGGTTGGATATGACTAGTTTCGACTCGTCCTTTCGGAATCATACCACATACATGCTTTTTGTACGGACTGGGGAGTTCCTAATCTCAGGGTTTGAAGCAACCCGTTCTTAAGGAATACATAGGGAACGAGTGCGTCATGAATGGATTACTTGGGAGTTGGGCGTCTCCCCAAGGGTAAGCAATCTTACCTGGTTATCTGGGGCTCTGACTGGGCGGGCCTTTTACTTCCTCGGTACTCGTGGGACATTTAATGGATCCTGAAATAAAAACCCAAACAGATCTTAATCTGGAAAGGTTACAGCAGTCAGTTGCATCTGGCAGTTTGGCTTTGGGTGTCTCTGTCTGTTCAACACGCTCAAATACCGTTGACGAAGATTCAGCAGTTGGTGGTGTTGATGTAGATGTTAAGTAGACCAACTGAGGACGCGAGATGTAGCAACTGACCATGGGGATCAAGGTCATTTAGGTCAATTTGGAGCACAGCAAAGCTGTTTCAGCACAGATTATGCAGACGTTTTTGTCGGAAGAATTTCACATGGCCCTGATACAGGAACCCTGCATTTATAAGCGGCCTTATGGCTAAGATCAAAGTGTTGCGTATAAGGGTAAAGTATCAGTGCTTTCCATGATAGGTGTTAAAGTTTTTACTGTACATGTTAAGGGGAGTCGGTTGACTATATAGCGTACATGTTAAATTAGATAAGTTTAGGAACATGTTTCTCAATAACCAATAATCATATCAAGATAAGGTTTTTTTATTTGAAACTGCTATTACTTATCTACATTTACAGCACAGCAAATTTCCATAGCATAAATTTAAATATTAAAAATATTTTTTTTTATAAAAGTAAATTTTTATCATTTTTTTTAATAAATAACTTTTTTAATTATTATTAGACTACATACAACACTTTCCTGTGCTATAAACATTGCTCTAATTACGAGGAACAAATTTTTTTTTAATCATCAAAATATGTTGAGTGGTTCTAGAGAAACGTGTTCCTAAACAAAGAAAAACAAGAATTTTCAGAAAACGCTTTTAAAGATTGCATATGCATAGCCAAAATATGCTGAAGCCATTTACATAATATTATATTTGGGTGTGATATTGTTGGCCGATTTGAATAAAAATTGCACCAAATTAAACAGGAGAGTAAAGATTAAAAGAAGCAAATAAAATAAATGTTTTTTGTTTTTTTTTAGATTTTTTTGTCAACCGACTCCCCAGAGCTTGTATTGCTGTAAGCAACAAGGTGAACAGCATCCCTGTTCTGGAACTTTGTTCTAGAGACCTCTCCACCGTTAGGCTGATTGAGACTGGTACTGGTTGAATCATACTGCCACGATATGTGTCGCCCTGTATGCCAAAACTATAGCCTCTACCTCCTACATTGTTAACTCTCCTTACTGAGGATTCAGAATCATGGAAACACCATACCCTCTAACCTCCACTTCTTCTGCTCTACATATTCTTCCCTCAAGCGTAACCTGACAAATCGAAGTCTGCAACTTTACTAGTGAACACTTCCCCTTTTCTGTGATGATTTTAGGGGGCCACGAATAGTGTAACAAATGCCCGCGTCAAAACCCACGCGCGCACACGAAAAAACACATTATTCTCTTCTTTCATTTGTTATTTTTGTATTTATTATAATTGTCTTCGTAGTCTTTGTTATTTATTTAAGGCTATCGCTGTTGTTTACATAAAGTTTATTTTTGTTATAATTATTGTTATTTATCTTGATACTGTTAGTCTATATCTTTTTTACATTTGTTATACTTTGTAAAACGTGGCTTTGCCGTTGATAAAAATGAAAAGAAAATAACGGCAAGAGTGTACTTCGCAGTTGCATAAAAGGTTTCTTAGGCCTGGCACTTTGCATGAGAAAAAAATACGAACAAAAATAAAAATTACAGTTTTGTGCTTGTTTTTGTTTGTTGTTGGTCTATTGTAGTATGGGTTAGTGGGGAATGTTGAGTTTTAAAAACTAAATATTGACTTTTGAGCTGAGTGCATCTTCAAGTGATAAATATTGTTCCCGTGTAATTTTGAAATGAATCTAGAACTGTTAGGTAAGTCTTTATTACTATATAAGTGACTAATGTTTCAGATTAGCCTATTACAGAAATTTCTGTATAGCCTATTCCTCTTTTATATTAAACCTAGCATACCAAATTTCATAGTGTGCTTGGCGTTGATATATCAGTCAGTCAGGAAATCCCCTTATATATGCATATCTTAACACTTTGTTATCAAACTATTTTATGTCGATTTATTATTTCAGAGCTAATTGATCTTATATTCAATTATGGGTTGCAAATAGACATGCTGAATGTCATTATGCTTGAAGGAATATATTTGACATATATTCTATATAGGCTACTTTAGAAAAGTTAGCAAGGAAAACATAAAATGGGTAGTCTTATACTTGGGTACTAAGCTAGTGTACCCTCTCCACATTTTTTGGGTAGGGTACGATAAGCGGACCCGTTTTTTTATATCGAAGAATGTAGTCTTCGATATCTAATATTCGCATCTCAAATCCTATATTATCAATCAGTATAAAAGTGTCTATAGTCCTCAATAACAATCATACGTTTTAAATTAAAATATGAATTTAATATTTACAGTGATCAAAAAAGTTATTATAACAAAAATTAGGAAAACTGAAGACTACCATATTTGCTCCTCTTACAGTTACAGTTGTTTCTTTCCCACAAATTTCACATAATGGGGTTTTCGGTACGAGTTCAACATGCTGAAGCCACAAAAACAATATATTTTATTTATATCTTATCATCTTTCAAAGTAATGTCGTGTAGTTTTCTCAAATTGACTGCCATTTTTAATAATTAAAATTACTTATGTAAAATTGAAATATTACCCTACGTGTATTATTTTAAAGTGTTTACAGCTGTTTGGTATAGACTATATAAGTTAACAATTCAAAATAATTAATCAGTATCGATTGATTATATTGATGGTTATGATTAAGTAATATCGTTTGCCAATTTCGATATAAAAAACCGGGTCCGCTTATCGTACCCTACCCCATTTTTTGAGTAATTTAGGAAAGAGCCTAAGAAATAAATAGGATATCAAAATTATTAAATAGAAGGCCTAATAAGTATTAAACATTTCCCTAAAAGGGAAGAAAATCCTCTGTGTAGGATGGTAAGCCCTCAGGTATTGCGATTGGCTCTTGGGTAGGGTGGTAGACCTTGCAGAGCAGTAGACTTTTGGGTGGGGTAGTACGCTTTCAGATAGGACAGTATGCCCTCGGTAGGAAAATTACTCTCAGGTAGGGTAGGTACATCAGCATACATGCACAATAATTAAGTAGATATAAGTTTTCATTAGTTTTCTCAATAGGTATAATATTTAATTGACAGCATTTGACAAATAATTGACAGTATTGACGAATTATCAATATTCATGATTCATCCGAATCCTCAATACAAGCTACTTAAACTAAATTACAATAATTTAATTGAGCCCAAACACCTTCACAATGATTTCTATTGAAAAATGAAACATTAATTCGGTACCTGAGGGTAAATATATTTGGATTTTAATTAGTAATTAATGGGTTAAACCTTTTTTTTTTAATTCTTTATAGGCACATTGATAGATGATGCCTACCTACCACACCCAGTCTTATTTTGTATGTAAGTTACTCCAAGTGCCTTTGTACCTTAGAACCCTCCTCAAGCCTACTTACAATTGATATTTTATTTTTCAGAATCGTTTGGCCAAAACTACCCAGAAGGTAAGTAATTTCTATTTGTGTGTGTTGGTATTCTACTAGATTATTCAAAATTTTTAAAATATTTTATTAGGGCTAGTCCAGTTTTAATTTTCAGTGGAAACGATAGGAGAAAAGATATTAATAGTTTACACTGGGAACATTATTCAGTATTTTTCCGGACATTTTATTATTACCGAACAATTATTTTAACCTAGTTTGTAATTATGTATTAGGTTAGTTCTTTACCTGAAGAAGAGATCAGATTGCAGATCTCGAAACGTAGTGTTACTGTTTTCTTGTTTCACTGAACGATGGCAAATGTCCGGAAAAATCCTGTTTCCTTCACAATCCTTCCATCGTCAAAAATAACCTTCAAACAAAGAATTATTCAGTAGCTGAATATACTTATATTCACTATGTCTATGTATTTATACATGTACACACAATCATGTGGTCTGCAGTAAACACCTTATGACCTGGTTGGTGTCTGTTAGAGAAAAGCTCTGTATAAAGTCTTGTTGCTAAACTCTCATTACCATCAGCCAGTTCATAGACTTAGTGAATATCCGTGTATTCAGCTACAGTACTGAATAATGTTCCATCTTCAGTGTAAACTAATTATTACAGCACAACTAAAATCATAACACCAATATTATAGAAACACAGTATATGGAGGTTAGAATCAATATTAGTTCCAATATAGTACTTAATAAACAAATCATCTCAACAATTAGATATCTCTTAATTTATTATCAGCTGTTAAATAAAATCAGCTGTTGTGCAATGCCTTATTCGTCTGATAAGGTTGAATTCCTAATGCTTTACTTTAAGAATTAGTATTTATTTAGTATTTGACCATACCTATATCAGAGGAAAGTGTCGTCTGCTTTGAGTTGAAACAGGACTTGAGTGAGCTCTATTATTTAGTTAGTTTAATAGTGGAATTTAGGTGTTGTAAGTGCTTAAAACATTGTTAATGTATTTTTAAAAACTGTAAACTAATTTACTGAGTAATAGTTTACAAAAACTGTTAAACATAATTCAATAATTATTTCTAGACTGTTTTGATAACCTAAAAACTATAAAAACAAGAAATTTGGTTTGTGAATTTTTAATTGTAATTTGTGAAAATTTGTTTTGTTAGCAAAGCACATTTTATTAATAGGCTTGGTGCAAGGATATCAATTTTTTATCGGTGTGCTAATAATAATAATAATAATAATAACAACAACTACTTCTTTGTTTGGATTAAATAAAACCTAAAGAGTTCTTGTATATACTTGTTCTTGTGTAGCTGAAGGAAAACAGACTCTTATCTCCTGAACACTCTTATCAAGTTGTATAGCTCAGTGCTTGAGACTGTATTCAGTAAACCTGAGGTCCTTAGATCGAATCCAACTGGAGGTGGTTAATCTTTTTGATAGTCAAAATATCAAATTATTATTAATAATTAATATATTTTTTGTTTTTGTTTTTGTGTTTTATTATTTGTAAATTTTTTTTAAACTAATAAATTGCTTTTCTTATTTATTAATTTAATTTTAAAAAATTTATATTGATTATATTAATACAAAAATAGTAAAAATAAATATTGTTTGTTATTTTATATTTATTTATTTATTTTTTAACAAGATTAAAAATAAAGTATCAAAAATGCCTAAATATCCTCGTGGAAAATGTACAAGAAATGTTGGTAAATGTCACGCTGTATTGTGTAAAGGAACCTGTTCAAAATGGTTTCATCTGAAGTGTACAGACTTAAAACAAGAAGGATTTAAACAAATTGAGAAACACAACACATTGTGGTTCTGTAATGAATGTAACTTAATTAACTTGAGCTACAAAGAAGACCAAGATGTTGAAAATATAAATGAGGACCTAACTTCAGAAATAGAAAACTTGAATGAAGTAATTAAGACATTGAATGAAGAGCTTACATTTGCCAAGGAAAGAAATTACAGAATTAAGAAGTCATAGTTCAAGATTAGAAATTTTGGTCTTAGAAAAGGAAGAAAAGAACTTGTTACTTGAAAGAAAATTAAAGGCCTTATTGGACCAAATGAATGTAAATGTAGGAAAAGAATGGCAGTCTGAAAGAAAAAGTTTGCCTCTCGTAAATAATATTCAAACACCTCACAACACTCCAGTAGCGACATCTGAAAAAAGAACTCTTTCTCAAATGTTGTGAGCAAGAACATCAGAAATCCTTCTAAAGGCAAAATGCATATAAAAAAACAGCCATTAAGTACAATTTCAACCTTCAATTACTATGAAGTACTTTCTTCAGACACGGACGCACGGATGACTATGAAGACGAACTCCAGAATATTGATGCTGAGAATGTTCAAGTTAAAGTACAAAACATTGTTTACAAAAAAGAAATTGCTACTTTGTTCAGACAGTCATGGAAGGGATATTGCTTGGAATATTAAATAATATTCAAAACTCATTTGAGGCTATAGGTTATGTAAAACCTGGAGGAAAGAGTGAACAAGTCCTGAACATGATAAACTTCGAAAAAGAAAATTGTTCAAATGACGATGTACTTGTTTCTCATGTGTGGAGCAATTGATGTTGCCAAAAACGAATCTCAAGTTGCCATTAATAACATTACAAAAGCTCTTGAAATGGCAAAATGTTACACAAGTAATGTAGTTTTGGTGGACTTTGCCTAATCGATATGACCTGGCTGAGTGGTCGTGTGTTAATGAAGAGACAAAGAAAACCAATGAAATTCTGAAGAAGCTCTCTTGAGGAGAAGTATCCTAATGTGACACTAGTTGAAGCCAGTAAAGCAAATAAACACATGCATACTAGACGTGGTTTTACACCTTAGTGTTAGTGGTAAAAGGTGGCTGGCTCATGAAATAATACAAGCAGTAAGAGACAATCCAGAAAAGCGACCCACATCATCTCTAAGTACTGAATCGCCATTGCTGCAGTCAGCCCAAACAAACAAAGTCAACAACTCGGGAAACTCACCATCTCCAGTCCCAAGTCGCCACCCGCCCTCGCCACTGATGACAACACAGTAACAGATTTCATGGGATTTAATATCTTTCATTTGAATATCCAGTCGATCAAAAATAAAACTAGACATGTTAAATATTTGGATAAATGAACTTAATATAACTATCGACATAATAACAATTAATGAACATTGGCTTGTTGAGGAGGAATTACTTTTATATCCTCCACTAGGTTTTAATTTAGCCAGTAGTTATTGTAGAAAACCTCCCCTTATAAGAGGAGGAATCAGTGTATATGCCCAGGGTAGGGATGGAATTTCAAATAATTAGCTTGGAAAATTATTGTTTTCCTCTTGTATTTGAAGCTTCAGCAATTTTACTAAAAAAAGAAAATTTCTTAATTGTAACTATTTATCGCACACCTGATTCTGATGTTAAGATTTTCTTCTGTTTACTAGATACACTTTTACAATTTTTTTATCAAAAACATACAAAGAAACCATAGGTTTTTGTCAGGAGAGATTTTAAACATAAATATAATTAAAAATTCATTTGAAAAAGGAGTCCCTTTCGTTAATTTATATTACGCACTTACAATATGTATTGCTTGAACCTGGAAAACACAAAGAGGTAGAGGCATGTTTAGACAACATATAATCACTAATATAGAAATACAAGAGAAAACTTAAATGTGAAAGTAGTAGAAACCTCACCTGTCCTGACCATGGCCTGGCATCTTAGCTAGCTTATATAAATCTAATCTGACAAACATTACAATGTGCTGGTAATAAAAACGAATGACATGTAAACAAAAAAACAAGAGTGTATGACAGACCTCATCACCATTGATAGTTTTAAAAAAAACTACTTCTTGAAGTAGATTGGACTAGGCTTAAGTTTTTTTTATTTCTGTTTGTCGATGGCTCATTTTCTTTATTTTATTAATTTTATTGCAACTAGTTTTATAATGAAGATAACAATGGGTTATTTTAAAAGAAGTTAGATAGTTTACAAAAAATTCAAAAAGGCCAAATATTCAATGGTTTAACCCCGCCAAGAAACTTTAAGAATTGTTAGAAGATTTTTGTTTTAGTTTGTTAATGGACAATTTTAAAAAATAGTAAAGGTACAGAAAGAGAACTGTTTGGCTAAAATCAGGTAGTAACAAGGAAGACTAGAAAACTTGTATAAAAGCCTTGATTAAGGAAGAAAAAGCTATTGGCCAAATGAGAAAGATTACATTAAAGCATGGTGTCCTAAAAATAAATGGTTAAGAGCTTTTTTTTGCATGGAATATTATCTCAGAAAGCTGAAAAAAAGCACAAGGAATCGCAATCATAATGAGAGTCCTTATATTGATTTCCTAGATGTTTTTAATGATTATTTTATATAATGTATGCGAATAGATATGAATAAAACTCAAGTAAACCTGATGATTTGTTTAGTAGTTAGCTCTTAGGCTTTAGTAATATAATTATGTAAATAGTTGTTACTCCAAAGGAAATACGTTATCATTGGAAAGTAATTGTTGTTGGGAAAGATGGTCCCTACAAGTGATGCTTCTGAATTAAATCATATCGGGTAGTGAAGATTTAACTTATGGTTTTTCGAATAAGGATTACTAAACAGATTATCAGTGTCATAGCCTGAACCTACATAACTTATCTCATTTAATCCGAATGGTATAAATTAAAGCGCACCATTTCCTCAATGTTTTAAAAATAGCCAAAAGTAGTTTTCCTATTCTATAAGAAGGTGTGCATCAAAATCAAACTCCATTCCAGTTTTATCGTTCCCATATCTTTAATACCTATTTTTAGCAAAATATTTGAAATATTGTGATCAAAAATCCAATTACAAAACTTTTTCATAGCTAAATGGGTTCCTCTTAGTGTTAAAGAGCAGTTTTTGGGATTTTTTAACCAAGGACTGCTGAATAACTACCACAAAGCTTGTAGAAACCTCTAAGTTGGTAAATGTTATTCATAATTTTTGAGGAGTATAAAAACACTAACATCATCGTGCCAACCATTTAATTGTATTTGTCTAAAGCCTTTCGACAGCATCACCCTCATGAGTTACTTATAAGTAAACTTTAATTGCTTAGTGGTGTGCAAGGTAGTGAGTTGAATTTGGTTTGGTATCTTATTTGAAAAATAGAAAACAAATGGTTGTTTCCAGGGTTTCTACTTTCGTTCCTCATCTATAAAAACAATTCAAATTGGTGTGCGCACAAGGCTCAGGTTTTTAGGTCCTTTTTTATTTATCGTTGGCAGATTTAATGGTATTTTCCTTTCAATTTACCCCCTGTATGTCCAGTTTTTGTTTGCTGATGATACCTAACTCCTTCTTCTAAATCACCATACAGTACAACCTATAATGGTTTTAATAAAAATACAAGAAAATGCAATGAAGGTTAAGCAACTGAGTGGATTCTGGCTAAACATGGCTTGTTGGTAAACTAATAGCAAAACAGAAAATTTAATTTTTTTTGCAATGGACCATGTAATTTACAAATTGTTATATTAAAAAGCCTGTTTAAACTATTAAGTGAATCTTTTTAGACAAGTAGACTAAGCTGGGGAAAGCCATATAGAGAAATCTATTGTACTCAAATTTGGCGAGAGTAATTCTTCCTATTGCGCAAATTGAAAACTCTGCATCACCGATAGAAATGCTAATAACCTCTCTACTATGTAAGCCTTTTTTTTTTCCACTCCCACTTAGTCTATCGGAATTTCTTTATGGGGAAATATAGTTGTCCATTCAAATAAAGTGTTTGTCCTGGCCTAAAAAAAGCCAATAAGAATGTCATAAAAAATCTTAATGAAGAAGGGAATCTTGCCTGCAGAGCTTTTTAGGTGAATTTAAAATATCATGAATCATTGCCCTGTTTGTAGTAAATAATTATTGTTATAACTGGATGTGACAAAGCAAATACATTGCAAAGTTAATACTGTTAGAGAAACCATTAACGATACATTATAAAACTAGAAAAAAAGAACATGTTAGAAGCTGGGCCAAAGGACCAGGCATGGAAAAAAACAAAAGGTAGTCATAATCCTATAATGAAAATAAAACTATTTAATAAAATTACCAAAAGGAGAGGATGGATATTTGTAAATATAAATAGGGTTTTAAACGAGTTGTAAGCAAATGGCCTTATAAAGATAAAGGCATTTTAACTTCTGTGAATGGAATATTTGTGGCCTGTGATATCGCTCTAGTTTCACTTAAGTATTTAAAATAATTTTGTCTAGTCCAAGTTTATTAAGTTTTTTAACCTTTAATTTTATAGATTATTGGAGATTTTTATGGTTTTAACCAACTCCTGACTTACATAATTTTAAATATTTATATATGTTACATTTTTCATTGGGTTTTTAATTGTATGTGTTATTTGTGTTTTCTTGTCCAGT
>NW_025781369.1:0-41462 GCF_021130785.1 Homalodisca vitripennis | reverse complement strand
AAAAAATGGAGGTAGAGGGATTGATACATGGTGTGCTGACCGTGGATACATTAGTGCCTCTAATGTTAGACCCTAAATCAAAATTGGATGAGGTTAACAACTACATACGAAAAATAATGCAAGGAAAAAGAGAAATATACTATGATGAGATGCCCGATTGATACAGAGGAGTAGAAGAAACAGTCCCTTCATTTTGGAGCAATACCAACAAGGTGATCCCAGAGTGAAGCGGAGAATGGGGGTTATTTAGTGAGTAAGAATCTTACACTACCACCTACTACAGGCTAGGTGGTGCCTATGTAAAGTTTTTCCCCATCTCGAAAAAAAACCTGTACATTTACAAATTTCCTCAAAACAATCTCCCTTCCATTTTTGGGGGGTTCAAAATAATTTTATTCAATTCTTTGGCTTCAAAATTGGGATATTACAGTTCAAATGAAGAAAACTTCATTTGTTATACCGCTACAATCAGTGACCCAGGTGGTCTGGTTCACACTATATAGTGGGTTCGATCTATTAGGCTCACCATAGAAGTGTGTCCGTAAATGTGTAGATTGCTTTATTTATTTCAACATATGAATTTTATTCCAAATTGACCTCTAAACATTCGTTCGATTCTAACCTAAAACACCCAATATTTATTACTATTATACAAACTTGGATGAAATGAACGTATTTGAGGCTGAGTGTAAAAGTATATAATTAAAAATGAATAATCGAAATCCAACTCAGCCAAGATTGTCTGTACTATAGACAGGTAATAAATTTATTCAGCAGTATATAAGATATTCTGGAATGATAATTCAATTGTCATGAATACGGCAATGTATAGATTAATTTGAAAGTGAAGTCCTTTTATTTAAACAAGTGGTGATCTGAAGACAATTTCAATTTGAGTTAAATTTTTGGTAATTTTAGCAACATTAGAGCAATACTCTTGAAAAGGATTTAGTTAGTTTACTACTTGTAGCCTTCGGTTGGGGTATCTGTAGACAGATATTAGTCAAAAATAAGTACTTTACCAACATTTAAATGTATTTTAATAATTGTCTATACCGCAGCTAGAGCTGGCAAATAGATAATTATGGCAGTGGTCAGTTTTAAACACAAAACCAGCAACACAATCTGAATCTATTGAATCCCCTTATCTTCCTTATACAAGGAATATCCACTTATTTAAAAACATTTAAACTATGGCTAAGTCTGTGTGTTTTTTTTAAATATAAATAGTATCAATGCCATTAAGTGATATGGATGAAATGAGTGTAGCTTTTTAGTAGGGAGGTCGTTAGCGTTCCAATTAAGGAGATTTATAATGTTCAAAAGAAAATGATTAAAATGATTGATTGACAGAATGAATATAGACATTCAACCAATCAGTGTTTATTGCAGATACATGATTCAAACGTATAGCAACCGTCTATATCAAAGTATCAGAGTTAAAATTGTGTACATTCTCACCACATCAGGATCATACTCAAACATACAATTCAATATTCATGCAACTTTCATCCATTTGCAAATTTTCCATCTACATCGCTAAAGCCAATCTCATGATTGGGCGATCTCCCAGTCAAATGTCAAAATCTCGGTAACATTACAAAAAGCTCGCAATGCTAAAAAGCGTTTCAGACACGTTTTGAGCGCCTTGGGTGTTACTGAATTCTTTATCCAATTGAGCAGCTTGCTGGTGAAGTGAACACCTGCTTGTGAGGGCAGATGTTCGTAAACTACCGTTCTGTGTCTACCAGTTCGGTAGTTCCCCCTGTCTCTGGTCTCATACGAATGGTCTTGGTCAGTAGTCATGGCACATTTAGACATACAGAACAGAGTTTTTCGACACTGTAGAGACTTAGCAGAGTCAACAGCTGCAATTTTTTGAAGGCTTATCTACAAGATTCTCTAAAATTCAAATGACCGATTATATCGTATCGCTCGCTTTGCAACTTAAATACTTTCATCAACTGATTGTTTGAAATGGCACCCCACAATAATAAGTGGGGTGCTAGTGTAATAATATTCTGATTTTTTTGCTTTAAGTATTCAATATTTCAAATATGTTCACTAAAAACCCCGAATTTTAATAAAACCTATATAAATAAAAATAGTTCCTAGTCACAATTTATCCAAATAATTTATAGTTAACCTTATGCTCTCGATGGCAATATTTATAATTTGTCCTTGGAGCTCGTATGGGCCAGCTCTACCGGCCACTAAACTTAGCAGTTATTTTTTAATATTCTCTTTGTTTCATATGAATGGTGACTGCTGAAACCTATCGAGCAAATTTAATTTAAAGTAATTTTGTATAAAAGCAGTAAATTTTAAATTAGCCTATAGTTATTCTCTAAACATAGAATGTGCAAATTAGTGGATTAGAATTACGCGTAATGGGCCTATACACTGAAGTGATAGAAGGGCGATAGAAACATAGACAATTTTACTAGAAGACGTGTGCTAACTATTCTTGACAACACAAAGGTACGTATTTAAAAAAGTTTTATTACGGTACGTAAAAAATGTAAAGACTGAAATAATTTAAATTAGTTCGTGTCTGAGTATAAAATAATTGTAAAAGTATACTTTATATATAACATTTTATTACATATATTTGTTGACAATATACGTATAAGAGTTACATTTTCCAAATGTATATTTATCTTTGTATTAGAAAGATTAATTAAATATATTTTAAAAATTATTTTTCATTTCTTCTTTAAAAATTTAAATTACTGTGCAAATAACGCGGAAGAAATTGAAAGATAATTCCGATCTGGGGAGGCATACAACACATTTGGCCGCCGAGCTGTTAATGGTAGTAGAGCGCCCATCTGTACTGGCCATGCGAGTTGCGAAGACAAACTACGGAAAACCAACGCGACCTGTCTGCAACCTTGGTGTAGCCAGTGCTGCTGGCCTTTCGAGCGCAAAGGGAGATAAATAAAATAATCAAAACTGTATCAAGTTAGAAAATACACAGGTAAGCAATATAATTTCAAAATATTCTCAGGAAAACAATATTTAAATAAATTAAAACTGATTTTTAGACATTAAACAATTATAGTAAGTATTTGCCATTTATTTACTGTGATCAAAAACCTACTCTATCATCGGCATCCTAAAAGTAGTTTAAGACCATAACACGCTTTCTACAGATCATGTAAATGGGGCATTCATTACTGTCAAATAAATATTGTTTTTATCAGTATAAGAACATAAATTGAGAAATATATATTCACTACATGTATTATGCATTTAGTTCTTTATGGCTACAGTGTAGGCGCTGCTGCCTATTATGGTTGTACTACATTTTTTTAAACCAAAAATATCTGTACATTTCTTTACGTAACATTACATTGCACACTCAACACATGAATTCCATTTACCGTTTTAAGTCAATGACAATCTGACCGTAGCCTCTTCTTCAGATTATATCAGGCCTCGGGTACAGCATATCCCTTCAATATTGAACGATTATTTCTGTTCCACAGTCCATTCAACCAATAAAAAACCTCAGACACAGTTTTACATACACAATCACGATTTCATAAACGACCTGCACGATTTAGGTGACAATTCTTTTCCAATTGTGTGACATATGGAGTTTATTTAGCACTAGGCGTCTAAATGCTCTTGTTGTTCGTATTCTTGTTGAGAGGCAGTTTATTTGAATATGAACAAATCGGTGATAATATCAACCCAAGATTATAAGGCGAAAAAGAGATACATACGGGATCCGATGTTGCGGTTACTTCCTTTCAAGTGATCTAGCCCACTATTTTCTGTTAGTATTTGATGAATAGCTGTTCCAGTTAAGAGTATTCCCAGTCCAAATTATTCTCTTCTCAATCCGTTCGGAACGGGAAGCTGTCATGACAACAAAGCCGCGAAGACAAGTTAAAGTCCAACCATTGCTTGCGACGAATCAAATTATGGAAAGTATAAACGAGAGAAAGGGTGCATAGTCCACAATCGTGCACAATAGAATAGATAAAAGGAAGTATGACATATCAGTGATCAGGATTTTTGTGAATTTCTTTCAGTTACAGACTTCATTGGTGTGATTTAGAAGTTTCTATCAGTCGAATCTTATTTCAGAATAAAATTCTAGGGCAGTATAAACGATATGTGAACGACCGTCGAGCGCGCGCGCGTGTGTGTACAGTTGTTGCCACTAAAAGACCGATAACCTGCTCAGTTCTTTTACCTTGTTAAAACCATATAGATAGAGAAAAGAAAAGAAAATAATAACTGAACTGCGTTCAGAACTAAAACGTTTTAGCAAAATGCCGGGTTCAAAGTCTGCATAATACTTAGGCGGGGGGTGCTGGTCCGCGGTCAGGGACAGTGCCTGGCGCGCCGAGCCACTTCCGCCATTCTTAGATAACGAAATTATTTCGGTATTGTGGCTTAAGTTGATTAACCCCACCGGTTTCAGTTTCTATTTATGTACAGTATACATACCGCCAAACTCAAGCTTAGTCACTTACAACTCATTCTTTCAGTCGTTAGAAAATAGGTTTTTTGTTAATGACAAAATTTTAATTATAGGCGAATTATTTTAATTATTTCTTCCTTTAATTGAAAACAGTAAATTTAAATTTACAAGCGGAGGGGATATATACAGATATTTTCATGAGTTTTTACAGTTTTATAATTTTAGTTTGTATAATGATATTGTGAATATCAATAATAGGACCTTAGATTTGGTCATGAGTAATTTTAAAGGTTTGTCAGTGGAAAGATCCAGTGATTTTTTGGTTCCTGTTGATAACCATCATCCAGTTTTAGCGATTAGTCTGGTATTGACAAAAGGCAGGTGGCGTGCTGTTCCGCCTAATGAAATTAGATATAACTTTTCTAGAGTAGATTTTTTCCAGCTGTATACAACGTTTCAAAACGCTAATTGGGACCGCGTCCTAGAGGCGAACGATGCTAATGAATCAGTTGCTTATTTCTACGAAATTCTATATTCTTGATTAAATCAACATACAATTGCGCGTAGGCAGCGTCCATCGAAGTATCCTTCCTGGTCCACTTCAGACATAATATTTAAGATAAAAGAGAAGAATAAATTTAGAAATGTATTTAAGCGATTTAAAAATCCAGTTCATTTGGAGAAGTTTCGGCAGTGTAGATTAACACTCAAGCGTATGGTTAAACAGTTTTATGACAATTATGTACGTAAATCAGAAGAATCACTTGTGAGTGATCCTAAAAAGTTTTGGAGTTTCATTAATTAAAAAAAAAAAACCAAAATAAATGCCGTGGGTCAGCGGTTTGTCTGGGAAAATGAAACATTTGATGATGGTTTGAGCGCAGCGACTGGGTTTGCTCGATATTTCAGTTCGGTTTACGACCGCGGGGAGTTCTTGGACCCAGACATGATTAATAAATCTCCTGTCATGAATGGAGTTAATAATTTTAATTTACGTTCCATTTCTGTGAGCGAGGTTTCTGCCGCGATTCGAAAACTTTCGTCTAAGCGTTCATACGGGCCTGATTTGATTCCCAATTACATTATCAAAGGTTGTTCAGAATTTATTGAGAAACCGCTGTCATATTTTTAACCTGTGTTTAGCTATCAAGTGTTTTCCGGATTGTTGGAAGATCACTAAAATAACTCCAATATTAAAGAAGGGTAACCGATTTGAAATCCCAAATTATAGACCTGTAGCTATTTTATGTACTCCAGCTAAAGTGTTTGAACTAGTAATTTTTGATCATATGAAACAATATATCAGCAGTCGTCAGCATGGGTTTATGCCTTTGCGTTCTATAAGTACAAATCTGGTGAATTTTGTTAATTTTACTTCTTTAGCTTTGGACTCAAGGCATCAAGTCGATGTTGTTTATACGGACATGTCAAAAGCGTTCGATAAGGTTGACCATTTTATTCTTTTGAAAAAAATGAACTACTGTGGATTTTCAGCTGAAATAATAGAATTTTTTATCTCTTACCTTAAAAATAGACGGCAATTTGTTTCCTTCCCGGGATACAGGTCCGATTCCTTCCTAGCCCCCTCTGGAGTTCCCCAGGGCAGTAATTTAGGTCCTCTTTGTTTTAATATATTTATTAATGATCTTACCTACATTCTTAGAAGTAATTTTTTATTGTATGCAGATGACCTTAAAATTTTTTCATTAGTCAAACTACAATCTGATTGCGCAATTATACAAAACGACTTTGATTCACTTAATCAGTGGTGTAGCCGCAATAAATTGATTTTGAACGTATCTAAGTGTTCGACTATGTCATTCTATAGAATGTTACATCCAGTTTTATTTCCATATAATATCGATGGCATAGTTTTAGAAAGAGTTAGAAGATTCAGAGATTTGGGAGTTATAATGACATCAGATTTGCAGTTAATGAACATATTGTCAATACGGTCAGTAGGTCCCTTAGCACACTTGGATTTATAACTCGAACTTGCAGTTTGTTTCAATATCCACATACTTTTCTAACTCTTTACAAGTCATTAGTTAGATCAAAACTTGAGTTTGCAAGTATTGTCTGGTCTCCTCATTCAGCTTTATATATTAAAATGATTGAAAGAGTTCAGAAACGTTTTTTAAGAACTTTGTATTTTAAGGTATTTGGATTCCGTATTTATCCTATTTACACAGTCAGATATGTAGAGCTCTTAGAGATGTTTAAGTTCCATCGTTTGGATGTAAGGAGAAAGGTCGCAAGCCTTGTTTTTCTTAAGGGTGTCAGGTCTGGGTCCGTGGATGACCCCGAGCTGCTGGCGTGTGTGTCGTGGCATGTGCCGAGACGAGGAGGCCGAGCAAGTAGGTTGCTCTACGTGGAGTATGCTAGAACGGTGGGGCATGCCACTTCACCAATGTTGACGGCATTTAATTTGCTAAACAATGTTGCCAATAGTTTAGATATATCTTTAAAAACTATAGATTTTAAGAGAAAATGTTTTAATATTATTTCGCAAACCTTATAAATGTAGTATTATTTTTTTATGTAGCTTTAGTATATTTAAAATACAATATAATGGTACATTTATATAAACTGTTACTATAAAATTTAGTACTATATTATAATATATGTATATAATTTTTTTATGATAGAAGTAATAATTTTGTGTTAATTTTACCACTATTATTAATTTGTAGTTTGGCAGACTCTTTTACATAGATATTAGATTTATTATGAAAGTTGTTGTTTATTCAATTTGATAAAGGATTTTATTTAATTTTCGTTTTACCGGGGAGGTAAACCTTAGCATAGGGTTCCCTTATAATTGGGCTTTATGCCTGTAAGGGCTACCCTTTGCGGGAATTTACATATTTATAGCATATATTTTAGTAGTAATTATTGTTAGTTGTAAGTAATTATGGTTTACTTATGAACTGTTTTAATTATGTGTTATTTGTTTGATTTCATTTGAAATTGAGTTTGTATATTCCTGCAATAAAGAGAGTTTTCTACTTCTATTCTATTCTATTTAGCAGAATCAACAAATTTGTAATGGCTTAATTTTGATCGAACTGATAAGCACCAGAAAATGGTTAAGGTGATATTGAGAAGAGAACAAAGAGATAGTAATAACATTTTAATATTAAAACATACGAGTATATAGTTTGTGTTTGTTTCTTACCTAATAACAGTGTACTATGAGGTTATACGAGTTACTCGAAGCCTGCTTTTAGAAACAAAAAATATTCCGTACCTTGTAGACTAGGATATAGCAACAACATCGTTGTTGTGTTGCGTTGCTGATATTGACTAGTTGAGTGATATTCAAGAAAATCTTCATTCGAGTTCCAATTGTGTGGTTGTAGATAAAATCTTGAGATTTTAGATTTTATACCTGTAATTGCCTGTTTAAAACTTACATTAATAGCATTTTCCATTTGATTAACCTCAAACAATTGTGGTTTAACTGAGGTGTGTGGTGTGTCTGTGCCACTATAGGCTAAGTTAGACATTTATTACACTTCAAACTTATATCCCTTATTTTTTTGTTAAAATATACGTTACATTTACACACATCTTAAATTATTACGGTAGGCTGGTCCTGACAAAATGTCAGGTTCAGAAAACTCCCCTCAAGGAGATATTGAATCACAGAAATTGGAAATGGAAACTCAACTGTCGGTAGCTTCGATTATACGTGTATACATAGAAAATACAAACGTCAATCATGATTTTGCAGAAAATGTTACAGTAAAATCAGACCATAACACTACTAATGCATGCCAACAAAAAAGAAAGTTCAGTGAAGGTGATAAATTTATTAATTCGTCAGAACAAAATCCTAGACCCAATGCCTCCAATTTGGACTTAAATCATGTGGCAAAAAACCTAACACTGCATGGTTAAGGTTATACAACGAATCAAAAAAAGGACTACAATGAAGTAATCAAACAAAGTAGGGATGGCAAAAAACCAACCCATTTTTGGTAGGCAAAATATTTAAAAATGGAGACTGTAAATTTGACCATATTAAATTAGTAGGCAGAAATCTAACTGTGATTTGTGAAGATACTTTTTCGGCAAATGAGTTAGTAAATTGTGTTCATTTAAAGAATTTTAATGTTTTTGTACCAGCCAGTAAGGTGGAAATCTTATCTGAAATTACTGAACAATAAGTGATAAGTGAGATTAAGTCCCTATATCCCATAGTTCATGCCAAAAGAATTACAAAGTATGTAAACCGACAAGTAACAGACACACATTTCATGACTTTAACATTTGAATCCGACCAGCCTGCTTCCAAATTTGGTGTATCTAAATTCTGTGTGAATACCCATTGAACGGTACATGGTGCCTATCAAGCAATGCTATAACTGCTTTCAATATGGCCATGTAGTTAAGTGTCCTTGCAAATATGAAAAAAATATGCAGATACTGTGGACTAAGGTTTCACAATGGTGAATAAACACAGTAAAATAATGTGTTAACTGCCATGGTAACCACAGTAGCGACAGTAAGTCGTGCAAAGAATATGAGAGACAAAAAAACGTTATGCAAAGGATGTCTATCCATAAAGAAGATTTTTTTTACGCCAAGTAAACACTTCAAAAAACCTATCAATACCAGACCAAAATTCGTGAAACCCAAGGAAAACACATCTGAAAATCCTATAGTAGGGCCTCCAGTTCAAGCATCAACAATATATCCTACCAACCTGCAAACAACAATCCGAAAATCGATCGCTCAACACCTACGAATAGCGGATATAAAAAAAATTAAATGACAAAATTAAAGAATGAAAACCCAAATTCAAGGCTAAGACAAGGCTATTAATAAGCAAAAGGTCGATGACTTACTGGCACAACTGCTTAAAGATTTATTGGAGTCTCAAAAACCTAGAAATACAATCCAGACATATAATAAAAAAACACAACAAATAAAGCAGGAAACAAAAAAATAGACCCCAAAGACAGTTCGTTTGGTCCTAATCCACGAAACTTCTGCAATGAACAGAAAAGAAAATAATCAATTAAATTTGATTCAATGGCACTTAAGGTCCATCAAACAAAAATGGGTAGAACTTATTCAATATATGACAAAAAAAACAAGATTCATATTGCAATCCTACAAGAAACGTGGCTTAGTCCACATTATACGAACAGAGATAACACTTTCAAAATATTAGAAGATAGAGAAGATGGTTATGGAGGTGTAGCCTTCGTTATTCATAACTATCTGACCGCCAACATAATCAAAGAACATAATAAGAATAGTATGAAAATCCTAGACATAACAATAGCGAACTCTTTTAGATAATATTGTACCAATAAACCAATGAATTGCTCTTTCTGGCAAGAGTATATTTTTAGCTTAGATTAAGGTAATACTACAATGATTTGTGGAGATTTTAATGCTGTCACCATCAATTCTGGAACTGCAAAAAACCTGACAAAAGAGGTAATGACATCTTTAGGAATTTCGGTAACTCAAATTTTATATTGGCTAACAACCATTCATTCACTACCATTCCGAGCTTATTTCATAATCAGTCAACCATATACCTAACATTCTTAACCCCTGAACCTTACACACATCTTGATAACTGCGAAGTCCTATCTAATGCGATCGGGAGCAACCACTTTCCAATCGTAATGACTCTAAATTATGTTAAAAATTCACCATCCAAGGCAGAAACGTCAAGAAAGAACTTTCAGAAAGCAAACTGGCAAAAGTATTCAACATTAGTTGAATAAAATATGAAAAATATTGTCCACGGGCCCTTAAACATCCAAATAGAAATTTTGGAAAAATTATGAAAAATGCAGCACATAGATTAATACCCTTATGGAACAATCCTAGTGTAAGTACCCAAAAAGGCTTTACACCAAAATCATGGTGGACTGAGGAATGATTTCATGCAATTGCTGAACGAAGGCTTAGTTTTAAGAAATTCAAAATGGATATGAACCCTGTAAGTTACCAAACATATCAAGAAGCTCAGATAAAAGCCAAAGACACAAAGGAAAGGCCAAAAAAGGACCTATGGTATAAATTATGTGCAAACATAGGTGAGAAAAAATAGCAAATTTGCATGAAAGGTCATAAGATAACTGAAAACAAACAAAATAAATAACGAAATATCACTCATCAAAGACCAGCATTAAATATTAGCAGAGAAGTTTATGAAACACATTGTCCCAGATCACGTTCTACAGGCTGAAGAGATATCCAAACCAAAAATAAAGGGTACAGTTCACATACTTGAAGAAAACTTCACAATGGCTGAGTTAATTGCAGTTTTTAAAACAAAGAAAAAAGAGACTGCTCCAGTAAATGACCTCGTTTCTTATAATATACTTACTCACCTACCTGAGGAGGTCTTAAACGTACTGCTGAATATATATAATAATATTTGGAATGACAACCTAAGCTTACCACAAAAACGAAAAGATATAAAAGTCATAGGTCTGCTTAAACCAGGTAAAGAGAAAGATCATGAGTAATCGTACAGCCCGATTTCTTTGATTTCCGTTTTTATTAAGGTGATAAGAGGCATGATACAGAAGAGACTCTGTATGGATTTAGGAGAAACAAATGATGCGCCAACTATGTATACTAAACCTAATATTGTTTAAGGAAACTGCTCGAACTTTCAACGAAACATTAATATTAACAAGTCTAGACATATCATGTGCATATGATAGTGTAAATTTATTCTATCTGTTTAGAAAATTGTTCATTTATGGTGTTCCCAAACAGTTCATCAATCACTGTCAAAAGTGGCTTGTGGCTAGATCGGTTAATTTGGTTTCAAACCAAGGCATCATATCTAGAGTGACCTGTAGAGGTCTGCCTCAGGAAGCACCTTGAGCCCATTGCTATTCTCATTGTAGTTGGCAGAAATAAACAACTCTTTGCCTGGAGGCACATCCCTACAATATACTGATGATGCGGGTTTGTACTCAAGTAATAAGGTAATTGATCAAGTACTGGTTAAAATGGAGACTGCATTCACAAATATTGATAACTTGCTCAATAATATGAGCCTTCGTTTAGTTGGGAATAAATGCAAAGCTATGGTTGTATCTAGAAAGAAGAGGATAAACAATGTTGTAAATCTTAAAGTTGAAGGTCAACAACTCCTAGTTGAGTCAAGAGTTTAAAATGTTTGGTATAACGATCAATAATCAATTAAAATTTGATGAACACATATACAAATTAACAAACCAATGCAGTAAAGATCTGAATATCATCAAGATGATTGCCTGTGGAAGAAATGGTGTTAATCCTCATTTCGCACTTACAGTTTATGAAAGCTTAATTAGATCTAAACTTGATTACTGCTCGTACCTGTTTGGGAACTGTTCAGGACATAGATTGTTTGAAATAGAAAAAATTCCAAACCAAGCACTAAGAATAGCTTTAGGAACCCTCAAATCATCTCCTATAATCGCTTTACAATCTGAATAACCTTTGAAATCTTTAAACCTGCGAAGAAAAGTTTTAACGGAAAGACTTGTGTATAAAACTATTACAGATATTTATAACCAAAATCGATACAGATGCGCCTATACATACAACTTATGATCAACATCAACCCTTCTGGAACTGTAAAAACTCCACTCTATATTGAGGCCATAGATTCCATGGTTAACCTCATCCCAGAATTTCCTGAAATAAATTAAGAAAAATTCAGACCTAATGATTGGGAAATTCCCCCTCAGCTAGCAAACATTTCAATACAGATTAATGATGTAACAGATGACAAAATTTGAACTGAGAAAGATAATTCCCCGGGAGTTTTCCAACAGATAGTTGACTAAATTATTAAATTAACCTATTAATAATAACCTATAGACAGGATCAAAATATTTACAGACGGGTGTTACACATGGCGAAGGTACAGGAGCAGCAATTTTTATACCACAAATGAATGTGGAAAATAAATAAAACTTTCACCAAATGCCTCGATTTATACAGCTGAGCTTTTCGCTCTCAGCTTATAAATAAACTCCCCAACTGTGACATATTAATCTGCACTGATTCTCTTTCTGCTATAAAATCACTACAAAGTTATGTGATGTGATAATAGAAGATAACGTGTCCCTATAAATAATAACAAACTGTGTAGACTCCAAGAACAGAATAACCTTTCAGTGGATACCTAGCCATGTGGGTTTGAAATATAATGAAATGGTTGACAAGCTCGCAAAAGAGGCAGTGGTCAATGTAATATATGTTCAAGACATCACCCTTCCATTAACTGACCTCAAATCGTTCCGAAAGAGAAAGGTACTTGAAGAAAAAAACAACTTGATGCTAAATACAACAAAGGCCAGGTGGTATAGGAGTATTCAACTTATTAGTCCTTTGCTATCTTGATACCAAGATATGAGACTTAGCAGAAGGGAAATAGTAAATATAATCATACATCAGACTAAGGGTAGGACATGTCACAGTGTACAAGACACTTCATCTAATGAAACTTTATTTCACTCCTTTGTGCTTAAATTGCACTGCAGGAGTGAATGAGACTGCGAATCATCTACTAATGAAATGTCCAAAATTTGACTATGCAAGGAACTTATGTTTCCAACAAATTAGAAGAATACCGGATGACAATACCCCAGAAATATTAAAACAAAATTATCCAGTTTTGACGGAATATTATATAAAGAAATAAGTCGATTTCTGACCACCATAAACAGAAATATAATAGCCTAGTCAAAGAATAATGATCGAAGGCAATCAAAGATGAAATCAGTGCAAAAATCTTTTTTAAAGTGAAAATGGACTTCATGGTGTAATTTCAAGTCAGCCGTAAGGCATGTAGATAATACAAAAAAAGGATATGATAATGTGTCCAAAATTTATAAAGAAATTAATGAATTTTTAAAAATAGTAGTAGAACCATGTAAATTTGATTAGGTTATGGAACACTTGGAATACATGTTTGTTACCTAAATGGCCTAGGTACTTGGTCCGTTGTCCTTTCTTTCGGATTAGGTTATGCCTGATGAACTTCTGGCAGTTAAGAATATCAAAACCCCTATCCTATAATCCAATCAAAAAGATATCCTTAGTTTTTCCTTCTCTTAACTAACCATAAAATTACACAGAACAGGTTAGAAATTATGGTTCTAGGGTATGATTTTACTCTACATAACCTTCATAGAAAACAAACAAAATGAAATAAACATCTGAGAGTCTAATAGCAATATAGTAAATTACAAAAAAGAAAGAAAAAGAGAAAAAAAACACATGACTTGGAAAATGCAAAGACTAACGGATTGTTCTTAGTTTGGCCGGCAACCACAAGGTTCATGTTTAAAAAGTGAATACGGCAAATAACTAGAATGAAGTCATAACAAGTGTACTACGTGGCCGCGTTATAAGTTTATAAAGGCCAGCCAACAGGCAAAAAGAAGAAAAAAAAGACCTGACTGAGTCACCTGACCAATATGGCGATTACATCATTGATGCGTTAGACGAAAGGCAGTTTTGAGAATTAATTTCCTTTAGTTTTATCTACCAAATTAGCTACTTATATATGGAGAATAATAAACATTGGCCAGTGGGCATTGTAAATTATTGTATTACCTTTGAAGAGATGAATCATTGATTATGGTAGAGAATTGCATTAATAAGGTGAGTAGCTACTTGTTCTTTTTTTTTTCTCAAGGCTAAGAAATACTCAAATCTTGCCGACTATTTTAAAATATGAAATGATTGGCTGAGTGGCAAAACATTAGTTTAATATTATATTAACCCAATGATTAACTATCAGCCTTCAGAACAAAATAATAAGGTTTCTAAGTAGTGGACATGACAAATAATGAAGTAGTGGAACTATTTTTCTGTGCTGAGCAATTTTTCCTTGATAACTAGTTTACAAGATCCATTTCATCTTGTGGAGATTTTCTTAATGGAATGTGTTAATATTAAGTGACGAGAATAACAATATTGATTAGCTAAAGTGAAAGGACTAAAAACTAATAAATCTCTCTGAAGGGAGAAAACCCTTCTTTATGGTGGAAAGGCCTCAGAGCAGTTGGTAAGCTCTCGGGATGGATGCTTCCAAGTTGGGTGATAGCCCTCAAGTAGGGTGTTAGGCTATAGGGTAGGGCGGTAGGCTCTCAGGTAAGATAGTTACCTATGTAAGTTTTTGTGACCCTTATGAACATAATGTTTAACCCTGGATCCGCAGTTGAAATTCCTGTAGCCTAATGACAAGCACCATTTTGCTAGTTATGCACACCTTTATTCAAACCTATATAAAATGTTTATTATTGAAATAAAGTATACACTATTATATTTTATTTTTAAGTACAAAACAAGGAACATTTAGCCTATATGTAGTGGGATTAATTTTTTAATTTAAATTTAGGGTTTTGTTTTTCATTTTAACCCTCCGAGCGTCGGCCTACTTGTTTTAAGTTAACGGCACTTTTCTCTAAATGTCGCTGTCTTAAAATAAGACGGAGGGCACTTGCCGATCAAATTAATTCAACCCGCACTATTATTGGTGTAATATTATATTAACCCTTTGAGTGCCACATCGTCCCTAATTTTGACGGTACGAAAAGTGCATAAAGTGCCAGCGTCGCCAATTTTGACGTTTCGTATTTCGATAATATTTTATATAGTACAAGATTATTTTGGCCAAATAATCAGATGGCTGTATTCTTCCAATCTATCAATAAATACGAGTTTTATGTTGTTTCTCTACTATTTTATCTGTGAAACTTATGTTGTTTGGGTACTTATCAAGAAGCCACTATTATTGGACGAGTTTTCCTTATCGGGGACAAAATAAATTACAGTATTAAAAACAACTGACTTTATTTAACCTATTTTGGAATTTACAAGTTATTACGACAATCAATTAAATAAAAAACTATAAGAACAACGTTTCATTATTCGAAAATGTCAGGTCATTCGTGTGTCTATTTGGCGATGATTTGGAGATAGGAAGTATGACTCATCGAGTATTTTTTGATTCATTATAGAAGAAGGAACGTATAATGAAGTTTATTTTGATCTCTGATAAGGAAAATTCGTCCGAAAAATAGTGAGCTGTGATAAGTACCTGTACGATGATTCTGTCTTCTAGTCACGCGACGTAGCGGACGAGTATTGTGTTGTGTAACGGCCTTTCTTGTTGTTTATGTGCCGATAACCAAGCATTTGAGTAAATACAAAATAAAATAGTAACTTATACTGTATTTCTTTACAAAAGTAATGTATGATTTAAGTTGTGTTCAAGCGAAAAACGTGAATTTTCAGTGTAAATGTTATTAGTGTTTAGTAAATGTAAACTTTTATGTAAATATGTTAGCAAGTATTTGTTTCTAAATTTACTAATCATATTTATTGGTGTTGTATTAATGTTTTATTAGATGTATTGGAAAAATTACATCATTACTAAGTAATTTCTAAACTCTGACAAATGAAGTACAGTTTATAAAATGTAGGTACTAGGCAGCATTTTGTTAATACATATATTGCCATGCCTTTAAAATTCTAGAATAAGATATTACGGTAATTATCATATTAACGGCCGGAGCGGAAAAATACGAGTTTTGCGTTATTAACTTATTGGAATCGTCCAATAGAACAAAAAAAGTATAAGGTTTGATGGAGTGGAAATGAGAAATAACGAAGTTCTAGAACATAAAAAATTAAATAACTATTATTCAGTAATATCTCCATGTTCTACATCCACGTCTAGCGTCACGTGACCTTTTGTGACCAATGACCGTGATTCAACCTCGTGATGATGTCATCGGTTGCGCCGCCATCTTTGCAAACGTAAATGAAAAATAATACTGAAATGAGCAGAATTTTGATCAAAATGAACAATGTTTTTCTTAATTTCGAGCAACAAATTAATTACTTGTTATCGAAATGAGACGAGTGCCTCCGGCCATCAGCGCGGGCTTTGGCAGCACCAAAGGTGCTGCCGAAGCCCGCGCTGATGTCATTTAAAGAAAAACATCCCTCGAGATAAGTACCTGTAAAGTACCTATCAGTAAAATATAAAATTCTAGAAGGGCTGATCAGAAATATAAATTGAAATGTAATGCAAAGGCAATTATGTAAAGTAAAAAAATTTAATAAATCATGAAAAACTCAAATATAAATATATAGATGGATATTAACAGAGAACACTTACCATTAGTGTGTTGGTGGATATAGCTGAGCAGCAGCAACAAAAAAGTGGATTTTTAAAAATTGTAACATTTAAAACTCTTTCTTACTAATTTTTCTAATTTTCCTATCGCAACGAAACAACAAAGTCTCCTGGTTTAAAAACAACACGCGACTGCACGACAAACAAATACACTCATTATTAAAAATTCCATGTTCAATTAAAAAGAAAATAATTTCGTTTCGGTTAAAACGTAAACTCTTTACGTGCCCTACTAAACACTCCGACACACAATTCACTAGGGTTGGTCGAACTAGTGGATGGTTGATTTACCTACTGAACACGATATCTTGTGAAGAACTGACTCTGCCCCCGAGAACTCAGATAACAGATACGTTATCAGGCTGCTATCAGTTCCGGCCGCAGATAATATTCAAGTAAACAGATTATCCAGACACAGCACACAAACTGAACATTAAAACATTAGAAACTTAACCACTTATGAATATACCCCCTAAAATCATGTTATTTGTCATTTGCACCCCCTAGTACTATATATATTTTTTGTTCAGGAGGGTGAGCAGAATACGTTGGTAATGTCAAATTCGTGATTTGCCGCCCCGGCCTTTTATCTTACAGCTACGGATATTACACATGGGTTTTATTTATAATCATATGGCCTTTATCATGGTATAAAGAAACAAAAAATCTTAAAAATACCATATACACACAAATTAGGTTGAAACTTAACTTTTTATACAAAAGTAAAAAACTTTTTTTATAAATACTGAAATTTTTATATTTTTATAAATGAAATGTTATTTGTAACGATATGTATCATATTTTGCATTTAATAAGAAAAAAAACAACAAAATTATGGAAATCTGTTTGGTAGTTATGTTAGAACAGCTATTTTCCCAAAAGCTTACAAATATGTGAAAAACACTGTGGCACTTTATGCATATGCCTTCGGAAAATACCCGTGGCACTCAAAGGGTTAATAATATATAATATTATAATAATATAACAATAGAGTGTTTATTTTAGAAGAGGGCCTGTGTTAGCAGAATGGTACAAACAAACAAAAAACCCGAAAACCAGTATACCTTTTGTCAACAGCTTGTCATGCCTAAGACCTACGGGTTCAAAAGTCACCATGAGGCTGTAAAGCCATAAATGATACAGAAGTATAATTTATACATGGGTGGAGTGGACATGAAAGATAAATCTATCTATCACATATCATGCTTACGGACCCCCACTCGCTATTGGAAAAAAATCTGTTATAATCTCCTTGACATGGCAATTTTGACTCCTTCGTCTTATATTAAAAAAACACAGACAAGCCTATGCCCAGAAGAAAATTTGTGATGGTTCTAATTGATGAACTCACAAGAACAGCACCAGAAGAAGTAGCCCCTCAGGTTGCTCCAACATCAGTAGAACATGTTATTGTTGTGTTACTTAACAATACCAAATTTAGGCAAATATTCAAATTTGTGCATATCCATGTAAGTTTGTATAACATTATGAATATATTCGCAGAACCCTATAACCCTGTATATTTATGTGTTCATGACTAAATTTGCTATAATTTGCCTATTATGAAATTGTTCTAGAAGTAATAAACTAATAGGCTAACATGTGGATACTTATATTAAAAAAATATTTTTTCCCTTTCACAGGCTGTTGCAAAAAGAACATTTTTTTATGTAATCATATTCTGTGATTCTTTACAAGAAAAATGATTTAGGCTATAATACTCTATATTTAAACCATTCTTAAGATTTTTTATGAATTATGCAAAAAAAGACTGCAAAACCCATAAAAACAGGTGGACGTTTAGGGAAATATGATGGATGCTCGGAGGGTTAAATGAATAAATTAAACACACAATATAGCCTACCGTTAGAAAATGCTTAAAATGAAGTAAATTTACTATGGTAAAAACTGTCTAATAATAATAGTTTACCTGATTTATTATCACAATTCAGCCTACAGAGCTGTGAATGTTACTAAATTATTGTACAATAAATGAATCACAAATAAAGGATTGTTTACCATAGTTTATACGTACAAGCGTAGAATTCACAAATACAAGTTTAGAATACACAATTATTAGTAATGCTGGTGCATCAATATGGCGGCTATAGTCCTCTCGAAAGTTTGATAACAAAATAAACATTTATAATTTACTTATTCCTTGAAGATATCTATACTACTTAATGGCAAATTTCATAAGAAAAAGTTTGATGTAGTTTGGTACCAGCAAAACTCAAATTATGTAAAACAACAAAATACTAGTGACTAGTCTATCATTACAGATATGCATATGTCACAAACAGTGGTTGCGTCGAAGTTGTTTCTTCGCAACATACATCAACGAACAGATGTTTGAAGCAGATGATCTTATTGAGAAAGGAATTCTGTAGCTAAACTTATTCCTAAATGAAATTTCCCATGGCAAAAGTATAGGGAAAAAGTCCTGATTTTTACATTCTCTAAGTGCGCAACTAGACACTGCAAACTAAGATTTATTTTGCAAATTTATAATTTTGATCCATACTTATTACGCATTATTATTCAATAAACTATATAAAATTAATCTGTGAAGTATCATGGTTAATTTGGTGTAATTTACTTTTGCCCTACTTGTTTTATTTTTGGAAGCAAATGTTTTTATTAAAAGATGACTACAAAATCGACTAGTGACTAGTGGTTCAACATTGGAGAAACATCTTTTAGCAGTTATTTTTTAGTCCCAGTTGTCTAACAGATGGAGGTTTAATTACTGTTTTTCTCATAGGCAATCTTAAAACTAGATTTTGTTAAAATACAAGTATTTTAGGTCTAAAGGCAAATTATGAAATTCTCTAAATTAAATTTTTTAAGGTTTTTCATGAGCCTTTTTTTCTCTAATATTGCTATCCAAGTAACACTTTTTAAGTAATTACCATTATAAATTTCAGCTGCAGTATAATAAGTGGCCAACCTACTAATATTCATGATTATCGAATTGTCGATCGCTGCAGTATAATAAGCGGCCACCGCCACAATTGAATCATGATTATCGATACTATCAAATACAACATTAACCTATAAATAATTGCCAGCTGTTTTTATTTCATAACGTACTGAGTATGCTAGTCATTGCAAGCTGCTGTTATTTTGTTTATGTAGCAGGTTAATGACAATGAGAAGAACAATGGTGATGAATATGTAGATGTATGCTCGAAAAGTATTTTTAAATATTGAGCAATGTTTTACATATAAACATTGTAGATTGACTAAGATTAACTTCTGCAAACACCCTAACTATTGAATTGCAGAGCTACAAAGAAATCCTAAAAAAAATACTCAGAAGTAACTGCATTGCTGACCATCTTGTAGTATATATATGTATCTACGAGATGTAATGATTATTGGTAGGTATCCATTTGAGCATTTTTTAAATGCTATCACACATGTCTACCTTGTGACGTAATCGTAAGTACTACGTGACTCAAGAGTAGTTTAAATACAGTTCAGTTATTTTATACAAATTTGAAATAAATACCTTTCTATTACATGTATAAGTTTTACTTTTAAAACCTAAAATTAAACTCAGATTATCGTTAGAAATTTATTCAATGTAAAATCTGGTTTGGAAATACATTCTAAGTGAAATCATATGTTAGGTTATTGACTAATGGCAGCAAGAATAATGATGTATGTGTGTTCTTTGCTTCACAAGGTCTCACATTTAACCTTTAAAATAGTTACAGGTAAGTAAATGTTATTGTTTTGTCTGTAAGTATATTAGTTATATATTATATTTTAATTTATAGTTCATATTAATTTTTATAAATTAATTTGTAAGATTTGAAATCAGAAAACCAAATTGTTCTTTGAAATATCTATTACTTTATTTGGTTCGACATCTTCCTTTTAGTATTTTTAGGTTGGATGATCATAAATATCGATGATATGATATCATTCGATAATCATGATCTGATTGTGGCAGTGGCTGCTTATTATACTGCAGCCTCATTGATATTAATAAGTATCAAATCCTCAATATAACTAGATAAACTAAATTACGTTAGAGGTATTTCAGATTATGGTATAGTACGGCAATTTTTATATCTTAAATAGTAATAATTTTACTATAAATAAAAAAAATATCTAGGCAATGAAGATTCTTTGAGCATTAGAAATATTTTCATTATTACCACTAGTGAATTACAGCACGGGGTAAAATTATATTTTAAAATTAAATAGAGTTAGAAAGTTTAAACCTTTACCAACTGTACTCTTTCTGATACTTCTTATTTATTATGACGGAACAAATCTAGTGGTGAAGTTTGATACAGTTATTTGTGGATACTATGTATAAGTTCTCTAACATTTAAATTTAACCACCAATTACATTTTTTACAGTGTTAATGAACAGGTAATTAATAAAAACATTGACTATAATTGTGTCTGTTATCTGTTAACCATGCACTTCACATAATGAGGTACTGGATTTTTTAGTATTTAAAGATATTTGAAGACTTATATGGCACAATATTTACGTGACAGTTTTAAAATATCTAAATTCATAATTATTTTCAGTTAGTGTATTTTAAATTAGTTACAGCATTCTAAATGTTCATAAAGAATTTTGTTTGTTTCAGGAAAGGTTTGGAGGGTTGACATCAGAAGATCACATAGTTACACTACTTACTCCCTACTGCAGTCTTTTGCATGGATTTTTTCACAACAATGGATAACACAAAAATATGTTTTCTTTATTGCTTGTTAAAGTACGGCTAACAAGCCCAATGCAATTGGATCTGAGGTCTTTTATCTCCCCTTGTTAGTTGCCATGAAATTGCAAGCTTTAACAGAACTCTGCTGGCTTTCTGGTGCCCACGTCTTTCATATCACAGGGCACAAGAAAAGCCTTTCTTATCCACATGAGTCAACATTTTGAGATGGCTGGACGGACCACACAGAGATGGTCTGCCGACTCCTATTGCAAAATCTACAAACTTCTTTGTCACTCAGTCCTAGTCTCTTAAGGTGTTTCCAGAGAGGCCCATGATCCGTTAAATCTGAAGTCTTAGTTGTTCTTTTGGTAAGGTCAAAGCCATTTTGTTACCTTCCTGTAGCGGGTGTATGAATAGTTTTGACATTCTTAATCCTCGGGAATTATGCTTTGAAACTTTTAACTTTTTATTCCCTATTCTTTACAAACCCCTTGTCATAACTAAAGGCCATACTAAAACAAGGTCCCAAACCTATCAATGTGGATTCTGCCCTCTTTCTTGCCAGTGAGTGCCTCTTCATTTCCTCTGATGCCTTGGCCCGGTACTCACACCAACTCTACTTGGTTATATTTAGTTCCTTTAACATGTGGTGGCAACTAAACACCAGCATTAGATTAAACTTGTAGTCTCTTAATAGCTGCCTGGCTGTCTGAGAGAATAAGAATTTTTTGCTTTATTATATTTCTTGGTTATCATTAGTTGTGCACATTCTTATATGGTTCCAACTTCTGCTTGAAACAGTGGCTATTGAACCTAAAGCCAGAATATGTCTTATGCTTGGCTCTAAGACCCAGTCCCGAAGCAGTCCCCATTCACGAGCTATCCATATAGAACACAACTAGCCTCTATCCTGAGAATCTCTGACTTTCTCCAGTGACTCTTTTTTACTTCCTGTAGTAACATTGAGTGGTATTTCAAAATTAAACTTGGTTTTTATGTCTGAGACTGTATAGATTATGTCTGATTTCTTTATTTCTTTTAGAATGGATATGTGTCGCATTCCATTTGTATTTTTTAGTATTTCCTCTTTATGATTTCCTTATTTTCTAAGGCGATTTCCACAACTAAACAATGCAGTGCTGTTGTTATTGTGGATTTTCTGAATGTAAACACATGCTGATTTACATGCAAAGGGGAGTTTCTGATTACCTCATCCCTTACATATCTGTTCAGAAATTCAGAAAAGGCAGTGAGACTTTTTGGTGTATAGGAGGTTTGGTTAGTGTTGTCTCTGTTTCCCTTGTCACTAATGAACACAACGACTTCTTGACGACTTTTGGGATATACTCTAAACAGAAACTTGCTCTAAAAGTTGTTACTAGATGTGTAGACACTATGTCTGCCCCTCTTTGAAGTAGTGCGGTGTAAATCCTGTCTGCCCTGGGTTTTGAATTGTTTAAAGGACGTAATGGCCCATTCTACCGTTTTGTTCTTTTTTTTTATGAAAATTTTCAAGCAGGTGTTTTGGCCCACATTCCTTTCTTGCGTGATCTTCTAATGCGCGGTACACTAATTATCCTCTCCCCTATTATATTCTCCCTGGGGAAGTGGGTCCCAACAGTATGTGCTTTGTTTCAATTCATTTTGTTATATATTCCTCTTTTTCCAGTGATGCTATCATGCTCCTTTGTTCCCTCTGTAAGATGTTTTGTACTCTTGAGGCTTTTGGAAGACGTTACAAGTCTTGATAAAACTTCCTCCAGGATTGTGTTGTGCTTCTTAGTTCCTTTTTATATTTTGTATATTTGCCTTTCTGTACTTTTCCCAGTTATTGCTCTTCTTAACCTTGTTAAAAAGATGGCACGCTCTTGCCCTAAGGATTGCAAACCTACCAGGATACTCCTCTTTTATACTTTTTAACCTTAAGACAGCAATTTCCCTCAAAAGCTCCTATGATAGCTTCATCCAGTTTTTGAGTATACAGTTCTTTGTTAGCGATGCCCATCCCAGTCATTTGATTTATAGTGACAGTAGTGAGTGTCTTTTATTGCGTAGGCCCCAAAATCAAATTAATGTATCTATGATCTATGTAGCAAGGAGATTTACCCCCTTACATGTCAATCCGTCACCTCATAGTTTGCATAACCACTAGTGTTAAATCTAGAACCTCCCTCCTTGATCTTATTACAAAGTAAGGTTTGTTTCTTGCATTGAATATATTTAGATAATATAAAACAAATCATGTTGTCATTTCTCACCTCTTACATTAGGGTTGTTACTTCCCCAGACGGCATGGTATGTGTTAATATCACATCCTAACACTGATGCCTTTTCTTTGGCAGTATATTGTGAGTTCTATGTCTGGAGGAGGACAATCTCTTCCAGGATTTGGAAAATACACTGAGTCAGCAAATATATCCTGTTTTCCCCTTGAGTTGGTCAGTAGAACTCCCACACTTTCAAGATCTGTTATCAACGTTATCGGATCAAAGGATCAAAGTTATCGACTCTCGTCGGCTGGAACGAAAGCATTTTACACGACATGGCCTTCATCTGGATGCCACGGGTAAGGAGGTTTTGTGTGGGGACTGATTGCACAATGTGTTTCTTCACCATTTCCTCAACGCAAAGATCAGTTGGAATGCCAACAGCCAACAACAAGCGTCGCGCTTCCATACACTGGGAATTTCGCCGGTGAAATCGGGAGTCACGGACATCATGCCTTCAGTTGACTCTTTCGGCTGCACTCCAGCCCCAGTTGAGCGAACCACTGCGACAGCGTCGCCGCCTCTGGATTCCTTGTCGGAGTTTTTTCCTCCCCTGCAGCCCGGTAGGAGATCGATGTCGGGGACAGGGAGCCTTGGTGATGCTGACTCGGAGTATGGTTCTGACAAGAGGATACCAGTTCTCGTTAACGAACGTTTTTTAGATGTAAGCCAGCAAGTAGAGGTAACCAACCTTGTTTAGTTAATGTCCCGATTTCTAGATTGTGAATGTTCTGGGTATTAATGTCTCAGTCCGTATAAATGTTCAAAACAACAAACTCCAAAATTCTTCACCTAAATAATTCAATATTTACGTCAAAAAAAATCGATGAAGTGGAGGTTATTATTGGCTACCGAAAATCCGGATATTGTTTCATTTACCGAACATGGTCTGAAAACCGATGAAATAAAAAATGTGAGTTTTGATAATTACACGCTGGTATGCTCATATTGTAGAGGAGTTCGTAAATCAGGAGGTGTTGTCATATTTTGTAAACGTGACATATCCTCTGAAGTCATCGATCTCTCTCATCTTTCAGAAGACATGAACATGGAAGTTTGTGGGGCTAAATTCACTTTGAAACAATCATTTACTTTCAATATTATTGGATTATATCGCTCCCCTAACGGAAGCAAAAACGTCTTTTTTAACAAATCGGTAGAACTTTTTGAGCAACTAAGTAGAAAGAACAATCTGATGATCCTTGGAGACTTCAATATTGATTGGTTGGACCATTCAGTAGCTCTCCAGGACATGAACGACCTCTTACCTTGTTACGGTCCTGAGACAACTAGTTAGCTCTCCCACTCGTGAGGACTTGGTCTCTGGCAGGCAGTCATTGCTGGACTGGGTGGTGACTGACATGCCGGAGGGGAGGGTGGCTGTTGAGGTGTTCGGAACAGGACTTTCTGACCACTTTGCTCAGCTCGTCTCGGTATTTGGCACCGTCGGGTCAGTCGTTGCCCAACACACGTCCTAACCGTCAGTTAACCTCAAATAACATTTGCTTGTTGAACCTCATGTTATCCAGGGAGCCGTGGAATGACATAAATCAGTTCCTGCCAGCAGATAATAACATTTGATAGATTTTTAACAAACTTTTAGTTATAATTTTGAAGTCGCTTGTCCTAAGAAATTAAGTTAAATTAAAACATAATCACAATAATAAAAAAGTGGATTACTAAAGGTATAGTAACTTCAAGCAAAACATTAAATTCTTTACATTTCAATTTAAGAATAAGCCCAACACAAGAGAAAAAGAATCATTATAAATGCTATAAGAAGCTTTACTCTAAAGTTATAAAAAATGCTAAGTCCAAATATATGTTTGAAACACTCTCATTATCTTCCAATAAAGGCAAAGACGCTTGGAAACTCATCAAGCCGAATGTAAGAAAAGGTTTGAGTTCGAATTCTGAATTGAAATTGAGATTGAGGGACGTATGGTAAAGAACAAGCAAGAAATTTTGTGACTCATTCAATAGGCATTTCACGACAGTGGGTGAAAATTTGAATAAAAAAAATCGGCACGAACCTCCTTTACAGTTCCAGGTGCAGAACTACCTGCATGATAATCCAGTATCGATGCACCCGGTGACCCCGGGGGAGGTGGTCTCTGCTGTGAAGAGGTTTAAAAAACAAAACATCCTCTGGTATAAGTAATAAAATCTTGCATTGAAACCATAAGCCAACCTTTGTCTAACATAGTTTCAGCTTCTTTCGGACAGGGCCGGTTCCCTCGGGCACTGAAGAGCACAGTTGCGATTCCAATACACAAGGGGGGGGGCATTGTAATACTCTGGATTCTTATCGTCCCATTTCTCAAATTTCTACCTTTAGTAAGGTCTTCGAGCTAATTTTTCTTGTGCCGATTAAATTTTTTCTTGAGTTCGAATGAACTTCTACATAAGAAACAATTTGGATTCACGACGGGTAAAAGTACCGGAGAGGCAATAAGTTTTTTCGTGTCGGATATTGTGACCGAGCTGGATCAAAAATCGGCGGACTGTGGGGGTTTATGATGGATTTGACAAAAGCGTTCGACTGTGTCGGTCACCCACAGCTTCTGGAGTGTCTAAGGTGTCTCGGTCTGGGGCGCTTGGCTCTACAGTGGTTGAACTCTTACCTAACTCAGAGAGAGCAGTGTGTGCAGTCGAGGGTAGTCGTTCATCCGTGGGCTCCAGTCAATTTTGGTGTCCCCTCAGGGTTCGATCTTGGGACCCAGTACTCTACAACCTGTATGTAAACAACTTACCCCAAGCGATCCCACATAACCAGCTTGTTATGTACGCTGATGACATAGCCCCTCGGGTTTTCTAGCGGGACAGTCGAGGACTTAGAAATTAATAGTCATATAGTTTTGACACAGCTGTACCAATTTTTAAATAATTTAAATTTGCATTTAAACTTCAAAAAGACAGTTTTTTTGGAATTCTCAAAACGTATGAAAGATAATTCACCTTTTATTCTAATTAATAATTCAGTAGTACAACAAAGAAGGTGTGTCAAATATTTGGGGGTACAAATAGATGATGACCTCAGCTGGCGAACTCATATCAACTGTGTATGCCAGTCGCTGTCTTCGACTGTATTCCTCATGTCCCAACTTGCCAAATACCGTAACAAGTTTCTTCTTAAACTTGTATACTGCTCTCTCGTTGAGTCTCGCTTGAGATATGGCCTGCTGGTCTGGGGCTCAGCTACACTAGCACAAATTAATAGAGTGTTTTGTGTTGCAAAAGCGTGCTGTTCGTGTACTTGCTGGACTGAAAAAAAACGAGAATCGTGCAAAAATTGCTTTTAAAGAATTGAACCTCTTAACGCTACCGTCATTGTATATTTTTGAAACAATAATGTTTGCAAAATTTAACAGTGTAGCAGTTAACTGATGGATCCGCAGTACACGAGCACAACACCCGGGCTCGAGTAAACCTCCGCCAAAACTCCACACCAGACAGTTTGGGCAGCGAGTTTACCGCACAATGTCGGTGCCAGGTGCTTTTGGAGACTTCCTGAACCGCTGAAGTGCATCCAAAATAAGGAAGAATTTAAAAGAAAATTAAAGGAGCATTTAGTGGCGGGTTGTTTTTACACGGTGGGAGAGTTTTCTAGTATAATGATATTTTTGTTTTTATTGTTTTGTTTTTCTTGCATTTATTAGTTGGAATTTGTAAACTTATTTTTTAATCGGGCATAAACTAACAAGTGTAAAGTTGTGACTCGTTTTAAATTCTAAATTTTAAGTTTTTTTTTTTTTTACAAATAATTATATAATTATGTAGACTAATAAAAAAATATTTAGTATAATATTTACTGTTGTATAACCATTGTATTTTTATTGTTTTAACTTTATAACCTATGTATATACAGCATGTACTTGACTCTGTCATACAACAAAAGTTGTCTTACGACATTAAAGGAATTTGAATTTGAATTTGAATCTCTAGTTGTAAATTTGGAAATAGGGAACACGTTCACACGATTAGCCACTAGAAGACGCCTCTCTGGTGTTACATGTGTATGGTCATAAATAAGTTTGCTCACCTTGTTTGGCAGTCCCTTATTTGTTCCTCTCCAAACCCAGATCCGATACAGTAAACCCTTAGCTCAGGAATATATAAGTAAATACTTGTTTTAGGAATTAATTCTTCTTTCGTTAGTTTTAGGGGTTCAGAGAATGATGAGCTTAACAGCCCTTCCCTTTACTGAGACCTGTGCACTTTCCACCGTCTCTATCTCCATTGCTTTCACTACTTTCTTAGTGTCACTAGGACTCCTACCGATACTTTCGTCTGTGATGGACCCTTCAGCTCCAAGTTGGACTAACCAGTAAGGTTTTTTATCCTCTGAAGGTAGAAAAAGAGTCAAGGAGGGACAGGAAAGAAGTTGAGATACTACTAGATAATTCTAGCGTCGAAAGTAGAAGAAGTAGGCCAAGCAAGCCAGTTGAAGTAAAAGATTGAATAAGTCTATTTCAGGAAAATAAATAAAAATAGTGCCTCCTTGAAGGAGAATGTTACAAGTAACAAAAGTAATAACATACTCAGCTCGGGTAACCTTGTGGTTGCTGTCCACTTACTTATAAAGATTATGAGCTCCCGGGTGGTTTAATGTCTGTCTTGCATCATGGGACTTTCATATAATTACTTTCAGTTATTGCATAAGTTTATTCTTTTTCTGATTACTGTAAGTAAAACAAGGTTAGAGTACTTCAGACTACGTAATAAGCTTTGCTTAAGCTATATGCAAAATTTCATGTCTATAGTTATCCTGTAGAAAACAACACATATCCTATGTCCTATATATCCTCCTTTTGTTTCCACCTCATGCTTCTTTGTCCCTATGCTTTTGCACATCTGCAAGATCGCTGCCGTTTCCTTACGCCTTACAAAGTTCTTTTTCTTCCAGTTACTTTTTTATCCCTCAAAATTCTCCTTCAACTCTATCCTTTTCTTGACTTAAAATCCATTAAAACATACTGCGCTATTCCTGCTCTCTACAGTAGTAATACCTCTCATCTTCGACTAGGTCAAAATCTCTTAGTTTTACTTTAAAATTACCGTGCGACTCACAAACTGAATTGTGTAATAAGCTTTTCCCTCATTTTACCCTTTTCTTCTATCTAACATCGGGTATGTACTCAGGTGTTCCTTCTTACTTTCCTCCTATCTTGTCTACCACTTACCCAGAGTATCATCCCTTCTCTTTCCTTTTATTTATTTCAACCAGTTGTGACTGGGACAGACGAAGCTGTAGTAAGTAAGAAAGTTTATAATGTTAGCTGAAAGATCTGAGTGAGATATGTCAATGAATATTTTATCAATAAAGCTACTTAGATCCTCTACAATGAACCCTCAATACATGTATGGCAAATAAATAGTAAATGAGGTGGTAAATGACATTAACGTGGTGCCCAGTAACTTCAATAAGTACTTTACGACAGTCGCTGAGGAAACCTTAAGAAAAACTATCAACAATCTTATATTAGTTTTACCACACTTTGCAGTAAATCGTCTGTCAATCTACACCTACTAATCATCACGTTCTCAGTACTCTCCTCAGCCTGAAATCTGGTTCTGCCTGAGTAGATTAAATTTATGTACAAAAATTTTAAGCTTGATCTATGCCACCAAAGTCATACTATTGCTAACAAATCCATGTGGGCGTTTGCCAGTTAAGTCGGCTGCCCACATCCCCCCAAAATTTTTGATACGCCAAAAAGTTAACCTACAAAGATCCCCAAATATTTATTTTCTACTTTCTAACCATCTAGAAATGACAGGGGTGACCACTGACTTTTGTACGACTTCTATGTTCTTGTTCGCAAATTATTGTTATGTTTACGTGACACCAATTCTTTACTCTATAAAACCTGCTTCTGATTATCCAATCTACTTCTGTACCTGCTATTTAGTTCAACCTGTCTACTATTATCTAATCCAGTGAAATTATCCTAACTACCACTCACTGTTTCATGAGAAATGGTGATATACCTTTTTATTACTCCTAACAACAACTTTTTCTGCGGGTTTTAATCAGTTCTGTTCTCTCATCGGCCCTTCATCCTCTATCCCCACATCTTACAACTTTACACCATCATTTCCAGGTCTCTTATGTACAATCATCCTGGAGTCTCGCACCTAATTCCCTTGTGAGTCTTAGCCAGTGTTTTCATTTTCCCTAGAGCCTTTATCACACTGTCTACCACCGTCTCGCACTGTCCGCCGAAGTTCATGCCGCTCTGTATAACTGTCTACTCCTTGGTATTTTGTTTCACGAGATCACTGGATTCTAACTTCCCACGTGTCCACTCTTTTGAACTGATCCACAAGTTTTCCTTTCAACAGCAATATCATCGTCTTTTCCTTGGAGAAGGTCAACTACCTCTGTACTTCCCACATCATCACCATCCCTGGTGCCTCTGTAATTTCTCATCAACTCTGTACCAGTTTCCACTTTTACAAGCAGCAACACGTCATCCGTATATACAGGGTGGGGCAGGGAAGTATCCCTAACTAAGGTAAATTAAAAAAAAAAACGAAAAGTGTTAGAACAAAACTTTATTGTGGCATCAAAAGGGTACAGATGGAAGTTAATTCTTACTTTGTTTTAAACAATACATCATTCAAGTGATGTCCCTCATTGTCAACACACTGATCTAGTCTGGTTCTGAAGTTCTGCATAACTCTGCGAAGCATTTGTTGTGGAATGCGGGCAACTTCAACGCGAATTGCATCCTTCAAGTCTTGTAGGGTTCTGGGTCGATGTTTAAACACTTCACTCTTGAGGTATCCCCATAAAAAGTAATCACACGGAGTTAAATCCGGCGAGCGCGCAGGCCATGGAATGTCACCATACCGGGAGATTAATCGCCCGGGGAACATTTCCCTCAAAACAGCCATCGAATGTCTAGCAGTATGGGCTGTGGCACCATCCTGCTGAAACCACACTACTCCAAAATTATTCTGTTGCAATTGTGGTGCAAGAAATTGTTGGAGCATGTTTACATACCGCTCGGAATTGATGGTAACACAACGATTGTCCTCCTCGAAGAAATAAGGCCCAATTATGCCTTCACTGCTGATTGCACACCAAACAGTCACTTTTACACTGTTTAGAGGCCTCTCATGAACTACCCTAGGGTTTGCACCACTCCAATAACGCATATTCTGCTTATTAACAACTCCAGAAATGTGGAAGTGCGCTTCGTCACTAAACAAAACTCGTGCATCATGAGGCAAGTCAGCAATTAAAGTTTCACATGCCTGTACTCGTTGTTGCCAGTCCCGTTGTGTGAGTTCTTGAACGATGACCATCTTGTATGGATGGAAGTGGAGTTCTTCGTGGAGAATACGACGCACAGTGCGATTAGACAATGCAAGGGCGGATGCATGCTTGCGGGCAGAACGCTTAGGAGACTGCAAGATCGATCTTCTGACACGGTCAATGTTTTCTGGAGTTCGGACAGTTCTCCGAGCCCCAACTCTCTTTTTCACTACACTACCACATGCACGGAAGTTTTCCACCCACAACAAAATTGATTTGCGGTCAGGAACAGGGTTGCGAGGGGGAATCCGATAACGAGTTCGCAGCGCACGCTGCACTGCAACAATAGACTTATTCTGAGAAAAATACGTCTCGACAGCAAAAGCGCGTTACTCATTCGACCAAGCCATGTCTACAACTGACAGCGCTACTATCGGAAAATTCCGTGGCCACAGCGTCATTCGAACCTACCCCCACTCCTCCAACATGTCCCCACTACTCACAATGCCACCTCGAAAGTAGGGATGTTTCCCTGCCCCACCCTGTACTTTTGTTGTCACTCCAGTCTCGAATGACAATCTCAAGAAACAATCGAAAAGTATACTGCACAACAGAAGTCCTACCAATAAGCCTTCTGGGCATCCTTTTGATGTAACTGATAGAGCAAGAGCCCGCGACGCCCAGGCATTCGTTATTTCATAAAAGCTGACAACTTGTCAGTATACGAGTACTATACAGGTATAAACGTACCTCGAGTATGGAGCCTAGGTCGCGGTGGCTTCGACAGGTAACAGGTAGTAAAGGTGAGTGAAATCACAGTTTAAATTCGTAATAGTGTAAAGCTCAGTTTTTATACATTTCAACATTAAACAACGATAGAAAGCTGCATGTTCGATGCCGGACACTTAGTATAGTTCCAACCCCCTGCCAGGCACCCCTAAAGTACGATTAATAAAAATAGTACTTTCGTCATATTATAAAACCTGAAGTTTATATATGTTATTAGGGGAACTAAAAAAAAGATATTTTCTCAGTTCCCAGACACTTTCTATGGTTCCTTCATGCAGCCAGGCACCTCAAAAGTTAATCTAGGCGCGAGAGATATACATACAAGCGGGTGCGAGTGAGATAACGCCTGCTTGGTGTCGATCGACGAAACTTGCTGATATGAGTTTAAGAGCTGATTAATTGTTACGATCGATCGGTAGAGCTTTTCAATAATTTTTACGGAAACTTAAAAAAGAAAAATGTAAAGAAGGTGGTGAATTTTTAGGAAACATTATTGGAAGTTCGAGAGGTACACTATACAGAGGGAAAATCGTTTAGATAGCAGTAAATCAATTGTAAAAATAATTTATTGAAAATTCATAAGGATACAAAGTTTAAAAAATAATATTTTAAACATGAATGATGCAATTAAAAACAAAATTTAATCATCAACGTCGTCGACTTCGGTGTCATCCTCATCACTGCTGCTGCCCACTGAGGATTGATCGATATCGGTTTCAGGGTTTTCGCCGTTTTCTGTAATAATTACACCAAGTTAAAATAATTACCAATAGCTTATAATTTATTTATAAACATTCAATATTATTATTTATGTGAAACAGTTATTAGAGAATCGCTTACAAAATTCGGAAGCTGATCCCCTTCGAACCATTTAAAATTGTATCGATTGTCCTCCAGCACCCATCCGTGTTTGTCTGGTTTATGTGTTGTTGGTGTTTTCAGGTGAGCATTGTTCCAAATACAACAGGTGTAATTTGCTCGAAGAAAATGCTGCAGTTACTCACTTTTACAAGGTGGTAGATTACTGGCATCGAAATACCGCAATTTCTTTCGATTGAAAGCTTCATTGACATCAGAGACTGTGTACGTATCGATAAACATCTGGAGTCTTGCTGCATCAACATCAATAATATTTTCAGCGTTATATGTTTTGCAAATAAATCTTTAATATTGAAAACGTTCTCTTGTTCAGCTTGGTCTTCAATTATTTCACTGTCACCGAACTTCATGAAAGCTTTCTGGAACTCTTCACATTTTTTAAGTTGTTTGTAAGGTTTTAGTTTTCCTTTCCTGAATAATGCTGGATTATAATCACAACCTGTAATTGCGTGAAAGCCAGGTAAGCTTCGGCAAAAAGATTCTCCCAACTTAGTGTGTATCTTCGTTAGATCCACATATCTTAAGTTGTTCCCTGTACCTGTCAGCATCCAAACTGTCGAATCATGTTTTAGTCGGTGTAAATGAGCGAACATAATGGCAGCAATATCAATATCTACACATCGGATGACAATATTCGCGCTAAAGTTGAAATTACACACATGATTTATTATCCATTCTTCACTTTCGATCTCAGACAGTTTCTAAGGGTTTTTATTGCTTTAGACGAGGTTGACATCATTGAGGTTGATTCAGTATGTTTCTTCTTGGGCGTTCATCTGGATGCTGGTTTTTCTTGGCGTCAGCATGTGGAGGCCCTTTGCTCTAAGCTCAACTCGATATTGTTTTCCTTAAGATGTCTTTCAAATTTTCTGAAAAGTAGTGCACTGAAAATGGTATATGATGGTTACTTTTCCTCTGTGATGTCATATGGCATAATGTCATGGGGAAACTGCTTCATCTTCTCTGTTACAAAGAGTATTCAAATTGCAAAAGAGGGCTATTCGTTTAGTGTTTGGGTTGAGGGGCCTGGAGAGCTGTAGGCAAGTGTTTCACCAAGAACGTATACTAACCCTCCCCTCCATTTTTATCTATTCCGTATCAATTTACACTTTTAAACACATTACCGATTTTCCTACCCACAATCATATATATCCCACCAGAAATAAAAATAGTTTAACAGTACCCCACCATAGTAACAATATGTTCCGCAAATCAATAGAATATTTAGGACCTACAATTTATAACAGATTGCCAGATTATTTAAAAGCCAGCACTTCACTTGCATCTTTTAAAAACAAACTAAAAGACTTTCTTGTGAAAAACTGTTTTTACTCACTCTCTGAATTTTTGTGCCCCACCCAACCTTACAAGTAAAATATCATTAGTACTGTTTTTCAATATATTTTTAATTTGTAGTTTTACCAGATATAGCAATATTTTTAGTATTTAGTTATTTTATACATATTGACAATTCTCGATACATGTTAATGTTAATGAGAAATAAATGATTTTGATTTGATTTGATTTGATTTGAGTTGGAATGATCTGCACTAAAATAATGACGTTTTCGGAAGTTTATGTGTATAAGATGGTTATCAATAAATGGAGACATTTCATCTGTTGCCCAATGTAAAATTTAAAAAATCTACAATAGCTTCTTTAAAATTCGAATTCTTCACCTCCTTTGCAAAATCATTTGGTCGAAGTTGCTCGGGTCCAGTAATTACGTATTCCAACTGTGCCGATTCTAATCGTTGATAACGCTCATAATTTTTAATTGATGGTGTAAAATATTGGTCAAAGATTACATCAATTCTTAGCGCTTTCAATTGTGTAAACATTTTTTTTTAATATCTCCAAACTTCCTCGGAACGTTTTTCATGGTGTGCAACAGGAAAAAACCATTAATTATTAGAACATCAATTTTTTGTGGTTGCTCGTGCTCTACCTCTTTTTCCAAACATTTCATCAATGCAAAATTATCAGTTTTACAAATCGTGCCGTCTAAATGACACATTGATAAAATCTTTGATATATCTACATTATATTCTATCGATATACCCAGCATACGCCCAAAGAGATCTCTTTGGATTTTAACTTCTTGAATTATACTATCTACTCTCACATTCTTCTTTTGACCATAATCCTTAGAAAAGTTATCAATAGATACTTTTTTAACAGCCTTCTCAAATCGACCAATGTCAGATTGACATTCAGCGATAAATGTTTTAAGATGAAACTCTCCATTTGACTCAATATTCAAAAGAAATTTCTCGACAGGTGGTGACGCAGCTTTTCCCAAAGAAATATTAATTAATTGATCTTTCGGCATATCTTGGCTGAAAGGATTTATAAATCGCTCGAATGTGGCTATAAAGGTTTGCAGTTGTTTGGTGTTCTTCCGCATGCTATGAAGATTTAAATCTGTGCAAACATCTTGATGAGTTTGTAGTCCTAGTACGTGATACAGTTCACTTATTATTGTTGATCGTACATCGTGGTTCCGAGCCCATCTTTGCCGTGCCGAAATGGAATTTGTGAAATGTATAACGCCAGTCAGCCTTCTGGCAGCGTCGGTATTTATCGTTTGTTCCAAAACCAAGTCAATAGGCTGTCTTGAAAATGGCTTGTTGGTTCTTTTAATACCGAAGAAACCTTGTTGAAATCCTTCATATAAAATAATAAGGATGTGTTTCTGAGACTTTTATTAAATTATCATTGTATTTAACCATCCAGCGAGAATAATTTTGTTAATTGCAGATGAAAAAAAGAATGGTAATTTTCGGCAACATAGCTTTAAAAAGCTCGAAATCTCCAGAACGAATACTTCGTGAAACGTTGTAATGATATACAAGATTTATATATATATATCATATAACATTGGAATGTTTTTCCCATGCTCACCAATTAAACTTTGTTGCTTATAAATTGCATAATCATTCATTAGTTCTTGTAAATCTTCATTTTCAATGTTAAATGATGATAATTCATAGCTTTGCAGTCGTTTAATTTCCTCAATCATGTCGTTAGTCACACTTGTATTGTTATTCAGAAGAAAAGATTTAAAATGAAGAATTTCCAGTCCTAATGCAACCAAAAGGTACGTCCACACCGAACGCGCAGAGCTGCGCCGCCCTGCGCCGCGCTGCGCAAAGCATATTGCGCTGCGCGAAAACTGCGCGGAACAGAGCGCCATGTTCGTAGTTGCGCGGCTGTGATCCGTGTTGCGCGGGCTACACAATCACACCACCGATGTAGACAAATGGACCCGGCAACAGCTGCTTCGGTTTTTTTATTGTTATTAAAATGATCTGTTAAAAAGAAGGAGAAAACCACGTTGTCATTGGGTGACGCCCATACTGAGACGTCGGGAATCGTATGGAGGGGAATCCATGCTTAATGATCTCCGTATTGGTGGGCAGTTCAAAAATTTTTGCCGCATGTCGTCTGAAGATTTTGAGTATCTTCTAAATTTGATTGGGCCAGAAATCACTCGACGGGAATTTAGAATTCTAATTATAGAAAAGCTATAAGTGCTAAGGACAGACTGGCGATAACTGTTCGCTTTTTAGCAACTGGAGACTCTTTCACAAGCTTGATGTGCTTTTTTTTTGACAAGCTTGATCCATTTTTTTTATTGCTGGAACTCATATCCAGGAAAGTGTAGTTCTCCATTGTAATTAGCAGGAGACGGACATAGCCAGACTTACACTGTAAGTTATCAGTGAATGATTTCCTTGTTAAGATAAACTATTCGTAGAAACTAGTGTCTGAATTTCCAAGAAGAAGGGGGCTACGTCACACAGATCTGATAGTTGGCGCATGCACACTATGGTTTATTATAATGCCAACAGGACGCTCAAGATTTACCCGACCCAGGCTTCAAGATTAGTCAAGCAAAACTGATAAGCGTTGACTGATTTAGAGGCTAACCGCTACCGTTGTATTATTGACCAGCCTTCAACTTAAAGTAGGCGAGCAATTAACATAAGGTCCCCTTGTAAGAAAGGTGCAATCCATAATTTTACGGGGCGCGCTTAATATTACAAACTTTAAATTTAACAACCTAATTAATTTAATAATCGACTTCCAAAAATCGCAAACTAATAAATAATGAAGTTTACCATTGAACTTTCCCAAAAAGGTAAACCCGTGTCTTCATTACGATGGATATAAATATAGAGAACACCAGAGTACTCTTGGTAAATGGAGACATAAACTGGCGCTGTTTGGGCCGCACGTGTGGTGCAATTCTGTACGGACTGACCAAAATCGAACTGAACTGACTGTGTGCAATAAAAAACACAGTGGGTAACGTCACCCTGTTTACTATGCACACATTATCACAATCACCTGCCACCCACTCGCCCCTCGCCCAGCATCTTCCTGCTCACCTCAATGACACCAACGTTATCACCTCTCAATTTCGGAGCTGATTAATAAAAAGAAATGCTATACTGTAGAGACTCAAACTGATGACGACAGCCTTAGATCTAAAGATCAACTTCTGGCTAGAATATCCGAATTAACTGACAGACAGTCTAGCTTGATCTCGTATATCCAGGAATTAAAAAGGCTCCCTGGAGATAGCAGAAGATAAACCCAATAAAAGTACAGCTAAATCAGTAACGGTAGGTGAGGAGAATGAGATATCAAGCTGCTGCGACAACAGTTACTCAAACCGAGCCGCTAAGGTGAATCTATCGAGAATTTGTAGAGATTGTAACGTAGCGCAGATCAAAATGGCTGAATTTGAAGAAATTAACTTAGGATTTCAGACTGAACTTGTTATTGTTAATGAAAAAATATAATGACCTCCTCAAATTGCACGAAGAGCTTCTTCTTACAGTTGGTAAACGGGAAAGGAACGAGGACAGTCTTGTTAGTAAGCCCGTTGGAGATTCATTCTGCCAATAATTATCTCTTCCCTAAATGATCTGCCGGTTCCTAACATCTGAGTTAAATGAGAGTTTCACACCGTCTCACAGTCGAAAAGAAGAAGAAAAAGAAAGTAAAAACAAAATGAAGAAGAATATAAACATGCCACAGGAACAAGTCATTGCACCGGGACCCCACAAAAAAACTATATGTATTCTCGGACAGTCACGGAAAGGATTTATGTCAGCACCTTGAAGGATTTGTGTGTAATAACTACACGGTGTTTGTTTGTTCTAACCCTGGCGCTCAATCTAATCATATATTGAGAAATGCCAAGGAAATGTCAAGTTGAAATGACAGAAACAGATATAGGTGTAATATTTGTAGGAACAAATGATGTATCATCTTGTACACCACGCAATAATACGTCCTGCAAAACAGTTACCAAAACTTATAACTCAATTTGTCCAAACAAACAAACACACGCAATGGATAATAGTGCCGATACTCCATAGACACGATCTACATTGGAGGAACTATCTAAACTATCAAATAAAATCACATAAATAGTAAACTTAAAAAACTCTATGGTACTTGGGTTGTCGATAATAAAAGACTTTGGAAGAAGAATTTTTTACCAACCACGGACTCCATCTTAATAAATACGGAAAAATTGAAATAAGCAGAAGAATTTCGAACTGTGCACTGCACAAAATACAAAAGTAAAACTCTTCAACACAGTCAGAACCAAGAGATATAGCCACTTCGCAGCCATAAAATGAGTCTCTTCCAGTCCTACGAGAAATACCCCCAAATTATCTAACCGGGTCACTAACAGCATGATGTCCTCGACGCCTGCCTCAGCTCCTCTGAGGATGGACAATGGAACAACTCTTCCTTCTCCACCAGTATCCATGCAACAGTTAATGACACCCTACTCTGATGCCCTCAAGACCACCTGCAACAGTAGTCATGCGGCTGCGACGGAGCCCATCTGCAATTTCAACTGCAAGTGATGTTTCTGAAAAAGAACTTTGAAAATCAGCGCACTTCACATCTTCAATCATTGAGTACTCAATGCGTAGGCCTAGGCCTACCTGATCCAGATGGAGTTATGCAACACCAATTCAAAGAAACATTTTTTAGTAAACGTAAAAGAGCCTTTAACACATATAAAGGATTGTCATCGCCCCTGCAAAGTGTCTCAAGCTCGGGAATTTTAAACTATCGTACACCAAAATGCGCAATCAGCAACTAATAAACTCCAGGAACTGGAGTTTACTCTGTGACGAGCTCAAACCGGATATTCTGCCTTTTGTTCCGAACACGGTTTTTATGACAAAAATATTGATCTCTTTTGTTATAGAAAACTACACACTTGCCAATAGTCTTAATAGGACCCACTTTAAAGGAGGAGGCGTTGCTGTTTTTTTTGTCAAACCATGTTTTGAATTTAAAAAGTTGGATGCTACTCAAGTGGAGAGAAAAGGTATTTGAGCTCTCGGGTATTTCTGTTAGTCTCAGTAATGGTCGCTCAATCTCGGTTTTATGTGGTTTATAGATCTCCAGAAAGCTCGGAAAGCAAATTCTTTGAATATCTTGAGAATTTTCTAGTAGAGTTTAACATCAAAAAATCGACAATTTTCTGATAGCTGGAGATTTCAATATTAAACGTATTGAATCGGGGTTGTAGCAAAAAACCAGAAAGTTCCGAGATTTACTGGCTAGCTTCAATCAATCTGGGATGGTTTTGGTGAATTCACCTACGAGAGTGTTTGGTGGTTCTCAGACAGCTATAGATAACGTTTGTGACCGACATACCCGGACGTTCGTGTCCGTTGTAGCCACTGCCATTTCTGATCCATAATCTGACCATGATGCGCAATTAAATCAAAATCAAGTTCAACAGGTTAAAAAAACAAGACGTCACTATATATACCGGAAGAGATACGCGTCCTTCTAACATTAACCTGTTAAACAAACGGTTGAATCGAGAACTTTGGCAATTCAAAAAACCCCAAAATTCGTCGGAAATGTTCGATTATTTAAATGATTGCTTCATTTACAATCTAAATGTATACTGTCCATTAAAAAAAATTAATTATAAAGAGAAAAGAAAAACTAATTGGATTACTCCAGGAATAATTGTTTCTAGAAATAATTTACGGTTGTATTGGGAACAATCAAAACTATCAACAAGTGTAGAATTCAAAAATTTTGTAAAAAAGTATAAATTAATTTATCGAAAGGTTATATTAAAGCGGCCAAAGCCTATGAATTTAATAAAGCAATTAAGGTAACAAAAAATGTACAAAAAACCGCTTGGGGTATAATTAATAAGCACAAAACTAAGGCACCCAATAAACCTATAGAAATTGAAATCAATCGGGAAATTATTAAGGACCATTCAGATGTGGCAAACATTTTTAAATGACTTTTTTTTCTAATGTTTTCCAAATCAAAATCTTAGCTGTTCTTTTGAAACGAGTCAAACACCAAGTCCCGTCATGTCAATGGCGTTAACTCCTGTAACAGAGGAGGAAGTGGCTGGCGTGATGCGTTCTCTAAGGGTGGTCGAAGTCAACTGACGTAAATGGCGTGTCGACATGGCTTTTCAAGCAATAGTTACATGCCTCTGCTGAAACCACTGACAATGATAATCAATACATCTTTCCAAGAAGGCATGTTTCCTACGGCACCTGAAAAGAGCTGTAGTAATTCCAATTTTTAAGAAACATGATCCGTTGAAAGTAAATAATTATCGGCCAATCTCAATCCTACCAGTGCTAAGTAAGGTTTTTGAAAAAACTTTTCTTAAGTAGGATGCTAAATTTGTTTGAGAAAAATAATATATTATCTCCAAATCAGTTTGGCTTTAGGCGAGGTAAATCCACAATCGATGCAATCACGCACTTAATTGAGCTGATTGTTGATAGCTTGGACAAGAAAACAGTAACGCTCAGCGTTTTCCTTGACTTGACTAAGGCTTTCGATTGTGTGGATCACACCATTCTACTCAACAAATTGCACAGTAACGGTATTAGAGGTTTGCCGCTAAAGTGGCTTCAGTCATACCTCTCCGATAGAAAACAACAAGTATCAGTTCAAAATTCATTTTCACGTACAACCAGTCTTAGATATGGGGTTCCCTCAGGGATCCATCCTCGGACCAGTTTTGTTCCTGGTGGTACGTAAACAATTTTGAATTCAAAGATTCATAAAGGACACATTGTCCAATATGCAGATGACACGACTCTCTCTTTCACATGCAAGTCAAAATTTCAAGTTGAAATTCAAGCTTACGAAGAATTAAACGTATGTACACAATACTTTGAAAACATAAACTTGAAACTTAATTGTTCGAAAACAAATTACATGGTTTTTGGTGGAAGCACTGCACCATTTCAGTACAGACCTACTGTGATGTTGGACGACAAGGTCCTGGATGAAGTTGACTGTACGAAACTCCTGGGAATATACCTCGATAGAGGGTTGACTTGGAGGAACCATGTGGACAGTGTTTGTGCGAAACTATCAAGTAATATTTATCTCTTGAGAGGTCTTGCCGAATACTGTTCAGATCAAATAATGAAAATTGCATATTACGGTTTGGTCCACCCACATTTATCCTACGGTATTATATTGTGGGGTGGCTGTTCAAATGGCGACTTCCACAGACTTTTTGTCTTACAGAAGAGAGCTATTAGAATTATTGCTAAATTAAACTTTAGAGAGTCGTGTAGAAATTCATTTAGGGAGCTCAAAATAACTAACATTGCCATGTTTGTATATACTGGAGACTACTGTACATTGTCGGTTTAAGAGCCAAATGGTTCGAGGTCGTGACATTCACAAACTACGATACGAGGTATCGATGAAAATGTCAGACCTGCTCAGCATAGATTGAGAAGATACGAGCAACTTCCTTCTCAAGCCGGCATAAAGTTTCTAAATGGGCTCCCTGAAGAAATAAAATCAATAAATGATCTAAATCGGTTCAAAATTACATTGCGACACTTTTTAGTGTCTCATTCTTTTTATACAGTTGGTGAATTCATGGACCATC